>NC_086285.1:64123377-64155877 GCF_963924245.1 Chroicocephalus ridibundus | reverse complement strand
CATGCCCAACGTGTGCAGGTGGATTTGTGTGCTTTTGCACAAAGGCACAGACAGAACTCCCTCTTCAAAACTGAGGAGTCAGAACACCTGGTATGCACCAACATTCAGCTGGCTGCAGGTCAAGCCTTTAAAAGTGGCATTACTGGGAATTAATTCTTTACAGTCTTATCTGACCTTTTCTTTTCTTTTTTTTTTTTTTTTTTTTTTGCATGAGTTTTTGAGTCTGTTAACATTAATTTCTCTCCCTATCTTTTGCTACCATGCTATTTTGCAAGCCCAGGACAAGCGCAAAACAAGGTCCTTCTCTCAGCAGTTTTCAGAGACAGGAAACACTGATATCCCGTAAAAATTATGGGCAGAAAAAATTCTGAGAGATCTTCAAAATATAACCTCCCAAGCCCTCTTTTTTGTACTGTACGGATACACCACGCAATACAGAACCCTCATAGTAAAGTGAAGAGCCTTGAACTATACTGGAGAGTTTTCTGAAGAAGGAAAGATTCAGGCAAAAACTGCACGCTTTTACAGTATATACACATACAGTAACTACCCACTATAACTATGTGAAATGATGTATTTTCCCGCACAGACAGCTGAGCCAAGGGACTTGCAGCAGTTTTACAGCAGCTTCAGAGGTGCCGTCTGAAGGATGGGTGGGAGGGAAAAAAAAAGAAGTGGACGTAGAGCATGTTTTAGGGATTCCTGAACAGAGTGAGAAGGGCTCATTTACCACTACAGTCCCCCACCTCAACATCAGAATAAGCTCAGATTCTGCTATTAACTTCAGTTAAGTCGATAAGACCATTCATACACAAATGATATCTAAAACTTCTTTCCATAGGTCCTCCCCTTGCCTGGGAAACATGCCGGAGAGTCACTCAGTTTTTTGAGAGCCAAATGTAACCGAGCTAAAGAATAAAACCAGGACACATCACGATAGATCACAGAATAAATAAAAACATTTTAGGAAGTCTTAATCCTGAGAAAAGAGGAATTGTAAATGGAAATGTATGGCAAACAAGTACAGAACACAAAGCCACTTAAAATTATTTAAAAATATACGTTCCTCTGACCCAGCAGTAAATCTGAACTCAGCTCGGTTCAGAGCTTCATAGGGAACTTGCTGCCACTGACAGTTCAGTCTCAAGTAGCCCCAGAAGTTATCATCCTCGTTCAATATATTAACCATTGATAACATCTCATGATAAATGGGTAACTGCTCATTTATAAATTAATATACAAGATCTTTGTTAAGGATAAAACTGCCTGCTATTCGGGTAACTTTTCTCCTTAGCAAACATCTTAAGGGACCTAAAATGCTGGTAAGTGCTATTATATGTATTGTTGCTCTTACCATGTACTTACATTTGCAAAATAGCATAATAAATAGCACATTTCATAATAGACTAAAACAAGAGCTACAAACATTCTGAAACTACTACTACTGGGGTGGGGAAAAAAAGGAAAAAAAAGACTTGGCTCTTTCAACACAAACTGTTCCTTTGTACTTTTACCTGAAGAGAACACCTTTTATCTTTCAGGGAAAAACTGTAAGCTACCAGCAGATACTATGACTTCCAAATGATAACTGTGGTTTCATTGCTAAAGCAGTCATTTCTTGCACCACTGAGACATACATGTCTCGAAGTAGAACAGAGCAAGTCTGACATAACATCACGCATGAGAAATTAGTTCCTAATTAGGAAATTTCATTAAGGCTAGGTTTAAAAATCCAGTCTCATGACTGGTAGACCAACTAGCTAGCTGCCTTTTGCAAAGAGCTTCGTTCTATGGAACTGAAAAACCAGAAGGGTTTCTCAATGGCTTTCACAGATGTATGTACAGAAACAAAGTACGGTGGATGAAAAGGGTTAGGTTGTGAGCAAGATCTAACTGACTGGGCTTAATTGAGTAAATTTTACACTTTGATACCCATTATATTGTAATCCCATCATTATAATATTAAGAGCAAGCACCTGGGGGCTAAAATTAAGAAGTTAAGAGTTTGGTTTATGACGATGTGGTTGACTTGGTGAATTATAATTGGTGCATTATTCCTTCTGAAAGCAGTGAGCTGTTAAACACAGTAGCCAGTGGTATGTAGGAGTAATTCTTGTTCCCTGCTGTCAGAGATCATGGTCTTAAGGCTTATTTTTTCCTTAATACAAAATTGACATATTTAGTGTTTATCAGGGAAAGTTGTTTTTCCCAGCTTTATACATAGCGTACAACTTGCTTTCTTGGAACAAAAAGCAGTGTATTGTATGGAAATTATAGGTAGCAGTGTATACAGCTAAGAACCTCTTCCTATTATCATCCTCATATTTGTTGGCATCACATCAATATTTAGCCCCTTTTGTAAGATTTTTATAAAAACAGGGGGACGAAACCTGACTGCCATGTTACTAATGACGTCAGCCAACATCTGGGAAAGTAGCACTGTAAATAATACTGTGATATAACATTTTGCAAGGGAACTTCTTCATAGCAGACCATTGTATTAACCTACATCTGGCATTACACTAATTGCGAAGGACCACGTGGCACACTGACACCCAGGACTGGGGTGTTCT
Organism: Chroicocephalus ridibundus; assembly: GCF_963924245.1. Lineage (NCBI taxonomy): Eukaryota > Metazoa > Chordata > Aves > Charadriiformes > Laridae > Chroicocephalus > Chroicocephalus ridibundus. The sequence continues at coordinate 64,153,304 of NC_086285.1, read as the reverse complement.
GTCAGCCATCATAGCTACCAATGAACAGGTCTTTTTCAGAGAGATCTCAAAACTGTGGACTAAGACTAGATTGTCATTGCCATGCAATCACCAGGTCATTCGTCATTCAGTCTACTGGATTTTCCTGTGAAGCACCCCAAACACGTAAAAGAGCACAGCTGAACTCTGAACATTTGCAGTGTAAGCAATAACGTTAAGAGAAATTAAATGGGGCCAAGTCAAAAAGTGAGATACTTAATTTAGAAATGCTGGGTCAACATGGTTTTTTTGAGCCAAGCAGAATAGACATGTAACAACATTAATGTAAGAATATGGAAATCGGGATTTTATCCTGAATTTTATGTGTCAGAATGCAAAGTGTAAAATTAAAAAAGTGACAGGAACGTTTGCACAGAAAATTAGTACAGAACAACACAGTCATCAAGCTGGAATCATATAAATATTCCAGGTGATTCAGCAGGATCAAGCTCTAAAATAAGAGCAGTGAGACAAGTCAGATTATCTGAGGATGTTAAAATGCACTTCCATGGCTGCTTGAGAAAACAGAACTGAAAATACATTTTGCAGATGAAAGAGGCCAGAGAGAGAGACAGAGCACTGGATCATAAAGCATTTTAATAATTTAAGATACTGATTTGGATAACAACTAATCTAAAAGTAAGAGGAGCACACATTTCTAAAGACCGAGACTATTCTCTTCATTGCATACCAAAGGCAATTAAAGGGCAATTAAAGAGTCAATTTTGGAAAAAGACGCCAATACAAGTTAACAACACTGGAGCTGGCTCATGCAAGACCATTGTAACTGGTATATCATTTAATAAAAACATATTAGGGAAGTTAGTCTTTTTCCTTTTTTAAACTTAAGACAGATTTTGAAGAAATATGGGTTCTGTTAATGGAATTTTTTACAGACACTCAATGTGCACAAAACAGAAACCTTCCAAAAGATTTAAAATATATTCCAGATGCACCTCCCATAAACACCCATGCTGGGCTATTTCTTGTTCAGAATCCCAAGTAGTTTGCAGAAATGCTTAAAGACACAGAAGCCAATATAAAATATACCTAATATATTCCTATAATAGATGCGCCTGAATAAGGAGTCAAAGCTAAGCCATAGACAACTTGATTTCCCTGCAGAGTTTTTAAAATCATCAGTTTTTTCCTGCAGATCTCTCCAAACCTTTACTTTATGATGCCTTCCAGATTTGTGCAGTCAATGTATGCCTTTCACGCAGCCTTACTTTTTATTCTGAATAGTAATAAAAATATGAACTAATCTTAGTCCTATGACTGATCTTTGAGGAACCTCTCCAGTAACTGTTGGATAATTTTTTGTCATTAATAGAAAAACTTACTTTTCCTTCCTAAGTAAGAATTTTTCTCAGTTGGTGTGCCTTACTATAATCTTCCCTTTTAGAATACCTATTGCTAATACTAATGTTCCCAGTTGTAACAGTTTTGCAAGGGCATGAAATTGTTAAGGGAAGTTTATATTAAAGATAATTTTGGTGGAAATATTTTTCAAGACATCTGTGTCTATCTTTAGATTACTACTTTTTTTTTTTTTTTAAGGAAAAATTTGCTTAATAGATACAGCAAAATGGAAGATCAAGAGGCCAAATTCAGTCTTCAGTTTAGAGATGCCTATTGTTCATTTACGACTTCCATGAACTGCATAAAGTAACGTAACAATAGCTCTGTCAGACACCTACAGGCCCACGTGGAGTTCACACTTGGCTTGGGTTGTCAAACATTCAGAAATGCTGGACAGATGGCCAAAGTCTGAGCAGAAAAAAAGGACATAAAACCTGCTTTACATACCATCTATGCTTGGAAATCACAGACCTCTGTTAGCCCCATCTCAGAACCACCTATTCGAAGAATCCAAAACACAGAAGATCCGTGGATTCTAATTCATCCCAAACAGATTACAAATGTCACGTACTGTGACTAGTTCGCACAGGTACTTTCAAGTGCCACTTTCTGCCTCTTGAAAAGAGGTTGAAAACTGCCTTGCAGTATGTCTTAAGAGCCAGATGGTAGTGTCAGAAAGGAGCGCAACTGATAACGCATAGACATATGCACTTCCGTAGTCTTCGGCCCCTTGAGATATTTCTCAAAAGTAGGATAGGAAAAGCTCTGCAGGTTGTTAGGAGACATTTGCATGCCACAGGCCCACATTTTACTCCTCCTCCTACTTCATAGAATCAGTTCTCTCAGCTGCCAGTGAGGCATCTCTCACAAGCACTAAAACTTTAAAGAAGATTAAATGCTATGTTAAAATTACTTTTCTGGCAGTCAGCTCTGGATGGGAGGATTCTTCTGTTATCTGAAGTGCTGGGTGCAAATGATTACCTTTAAGTCATTTTTATAAAGGGTTTCAGCCTAAACACATTTAACAACCGGGCAGAGGTCTGATAAAACACATCATTCAGCAAAACGATTGCACTTTTAGTTTTAAATACTGTCTTAGCGTGTTAGCATGTTACTAAATATTCATTTTTACAGCTACTTGCAACTTTAAAAAAAAAAAAAGAAAAAAAAAAGTCTGATTTATCCTTCCTTCAGAACTGTAAAATATGTATTGAACCACTATCCCAAGTGTTTCCTGCTTCTGTTTACTAATGAAACCTCTTGACAGTCTTGATTAGAAAGTGTCACTTAGAACTCTTTGATCTGGTAATACAGCAATGACACATTTGACACATTATGAAATGCCAGAATATAAACTTAAATGATGATACTTTTTGCTATGAAAAAAATTGTAAACCTTACCGTGCCAACTAAAGCTAATTCTACATAACAAACTGCAGAAATATAAAATACTTTTAGTTTTTAAAATGTTGGATTAAAAAAAAGAGTATGGAAGAAGTCCCCCCAAACAGCCTTTGTCATCTTCTATTTGTCCTTCATATCATGTCTTCAGTCTCATCTTCTAAATATTAAGTTTAGCTGTCTTTGTGATTGTTTTTTTAATATACTTTGCTTTAATTTGTATTTTTGCTTATTCATTTTATACTTTGCTTTTTTGTAATGATTTTCATTGCTCATGGAAGTTAACTGCATTATAATTACCAGACACATAACTGAGGCCCTGTCTAAGCAGTTTTGCACTCATTTTAGTTATATATGAAGCACTTCCCCCTGCCTTTTTTTTTTTTAAAAAAGTATAATTATAGTACTAGGTAGTAGTATTAGTGAAAAACTAATTTATAACATGAAAGCTTAGACCTTGTCGAACACTCAGAGAGATTTGCTTTTGTGAATACACTAAAATATATCCCGGTGAATACTCTGAAAGGAAAAACACTAAAGAAAATTCTATGTTCCAAAAAAGAAAAAAAAAACCAATTAAAAAAAAAAAGTTTCTTCTCCAAATAAGTAACAGTACAAATAAGTCCCAGAGTAAAGCAGTGACATAGGTGGGGATAGTTCCACTCTCCAAGTAACAATTTTTTCACCTTTTTTCATTTTTTACACCTTTTCAAAGATTTCACAGTAAAGGAGATTTTTCAGGTCTATCTCCCTGACAAATATCAACAAATTACCCATCTTTGCATACATTTTTATTTAATGGCCCCCTAAAATTTCAATAGTTGCTTACATAAGCATTTCTATTACAGGTATTTCCTAGGTCATTTTTAACTATTAATTATGATAATACTTCCTTCCCTCAGAGGGATGTTGCAAGGATCGGCACATTACAGATGGTAAGATCTATAAGTGTTAACATATAGGGAATGTACATACTGGCTCAAGCTTCCTGGTGAAGTTTATCAGAAAAATAAAAAAAGGAAAGCTGACAGCTTCAGAATTTCGTAGGAACCATAAGCATATGCATAACACCTTAAGATTCTTTTAATTAAATTTTCAAGGCTTTCAAGTTCAAAACTTCATCTAGAAAAGCACATTCGTACATCTGTGGCAATTTCTAGGTAATGTTTGATTACAAAGGTTAGTTACCATCAGTGCACATACTCTAAACAGTCATTTAGAGCAGAAGAAGTTGTTGTTTGCTCAATAAACTTAACCATATGTCACATTTTCTGTTTCGACGAAATAGAGTCTTGGAAAGAAAACAAGAAGATTGCCCCTAGACGGGCTTCCACACCTAAGTTTGCATGTGCACCTTGCTTAGACATCAATGAAAACCTTTGCAGGGAGAGTAATGGCCATTCATGTTAATCATCCCATTATGCCAATAACTCAATCTGGCAGTCTCAGGCTCTACATCACACATTTAAGTATACGAAAAATACAGCCACACCTGACCTCCTCACTTCTCTGGTGGTTTCTTTCCACCTTTACACATTGCCCACAGTACTGGGTCAGGAAAAAAAAAACAACAACCAACATATGTGTGATCTTATGGTGAACTGGACAGAGAGACTCATGTGACTAAGAAATAGTTCTGTTTTCTGCACTCTGTCTTGCCCTTAAATTAGTTTTCAAGTGTGTCAGTCCACTGCCCAATCTGCTGAACCTTTGAAACAACTCAGAAGACAGGCTGGAGTTGACATGAGGAGACCTCCAATTCTGGATTTAGATTATGGGTTGTCACAGACTTATGCCATAAGAACACTTAAAAGACCAACAAAAAAAAAAGTTTTCATGTACAGTATTATATTCAAGACAGATCACCAGTATCTTCTCTAGTATTTTTTTTAAATTATGTTTATATTGTTTTTCAGATAACTCAACATGGTCTGCAGAATTCATAAATTCAAAAAGGAGTATTGACGTTCTAATTCACAACAATCCTGAAAGACCAACACTATGCACAATGATGCAGACGTTTGGCTGCTTGCCCTGTGCCATACACAAAAGAAACTGGAAATAAAATCCTGACTGAAACAGCCAAGAGAAATTTCTCATTTTTGCAGAAAAATCTGTGTGCTAATCTCCTGTATAGGATGGTAGATTTTCTAGAACTATTTTTGTTTCATTTTCTTGACAGGAAAAAAGTTATTTTAGTTTGATGTGACGTAAAATGATTTATTTCAAGCCAGTCAAATTTTAAATTTCCCTATTCCACCAAGAATTGTAATTTAAGTCTATCCTCATGCCTCGGAGGCTCCCACAAAGGCCTTACCATTGATTTAGTGGCTGGCTATCAGAGCAGAGCCACCCTGTCTCCTGTCCCCAGGCACCAGGTTGTGACCAGGGATATCCAGTGCCTCTCCCTCCTTGGTCCTCCAGCATCACAAGAGGGGAGGATGTCATTGAATGGACTCTAGAGATAACATCTATTTGCCACTTCTAAAAGCAGTTCAGAGGCCATTTTGGCTGGGACAGGTGAGAGCATTAGGAAGCTCAAAACCATTTACCTGTTTTTGCCATTGCACCAAGCAGCCCAGGTGTCAGTGCTGGGGCTAAGAGTTAAGGTTACAGAGCCGGAGCACCAACTCCACACACAGGTAGCTAGCCTGAGGTCTGCACGCGCAGTTATTGAGCTGGGAAGGCACTTTCATATTCAAAAGAGAGGAAAAATAACTAACTTTTAAAAAGTCGATAGGGAAACTCTTGCTAACTCATTTTTAAGAGCAAAGGGAAAAGGGCATAGTATGCTATGCTGCCTGTAGCCTTTCTAGATTTCTAACTGTGGTCTCATTTATGCATATTACAACAAGGCACTTTTTGATAACAGGAACCAATTCATTTTGTGTTTTGGACTCGATCTCCACACAGTTTTGCAAAATCTTCTTATTGATCACCATGCCTGAGGTACAACCAAACTGTTGTTTCCTGCTTGCGCGTGACAGCCACCTAGGTAAAAGCCCTGTATGCCTATAAAGTGGCAGAATAAGAAAGCGAGAGCATTCCTCGCATTGCCCTCTATTTGCGAGTGAAGACAGATCATCCACTGGGTCTTATCGATTGGTCCCTGCCATAGGGACTCCAGGGTCCTCAGCAGTGTTTATGATATTTTACGCCACATTAACTGTTGAGATGATATGCTATGACAGATCTTTAAAAAAGTGTACCCCTGAGCTCTAAATTGTTCCAATTACGCCTTTAGCATAACAGTTGCCTACCAAGGGGCACTGCTCAGTGCCTTAGGAAAAGAAGCAGAGATGGGGAGCCAATAATCTTCACATATGCTGACCTCCCTCTACCCTCGCCCAGCAGAAGCCTGTCATTGCTTTCCTTCACTGTAGCTTTTCATAATCCTTAACATATGGCCTTTGTTTTGATAGGCATGAAATTACATCAAGGTCATTTTTAATAACTGTCAATAGCCCCAGAACAGCGGTCAGCTTTATTGACACCTTAGTTGAAGGGCTCAGAGAGCTGTAAGTAGTGCACAGACCCTGCTCGAGAAAGCTGATCCACTGGGAAACAGATTATTATTGATATTAGTAAATTAGTATTGATAGAAATTTGATGACTATTGTGCATCTGGATCCCTCCACAATACACTAATGTCAACCAAAGCCCACAGCTCCCTCTGTTTCAGCCAGGCAATTTATTTGCATTCTCTACATCTCCTTGTTGGAGAGTAGGAAAAGGGAATGGCAGGAAGAAGGGGAAAAAGAAAAGCATGGAGGACAACAGCAACTTATGCTTGCAGATATGTATGAACCAGCTTCTGGGAAACAGAAGCTTCTATGGAAGCATCAGTTTTCTCTTAATTGGAGAGCAAAATTCCCTCCCACACACATTCATTCATTCATCCTCCCATTGTCCTGTTTCTGACATTTCCCACTTTCCCATCTCTATTTCCACACCTGCTCGGCTTGGCCTAACCAGAAGTAAATACGAAGTGTTGCATCTGATACAGAAGATGTTAAGCATTTGGGAGATTTTTGCAATAATGTCTAATGCTGTCTATACGCTACTATGTCTATCTGCATTATGTAAAGCCAGCAAAAAAATAGTGCAAAGCACTGTGTACTTTGGGTCAGTTTGTTATGCTCTCATGTAGGAAAGACAGGAGAGTGAAGTTCACCATCAGTTTATGTCATTTTTCCACAACGATCGTATGCCTGTGGTTACTATGATATAACACATTTTTTTAAATAAACAAATATTTAGAGGCCAGCATGAGATCAAGCATGCTTACAAATGTCAACAACATAGAAATGAAATAGGAACTCTGACAGACTTGGAAAGTCAGAGAGATAATGACAAAAAAATACAGAGAGCCTTAATTAAACCTGAGTAGCCTGAAATGCATTCTAACTCGGCACGAGGGACAATGGTTTCAATACTCCCCATGTAAAGTGCAAGATACATTTGAAACGAAATATAAGCTGCACAAGTGTAATTTTTATCCTCTTCTCTTGCTTTCGCATTTAAAAAAATATATATGTCTCAGTTCTCAGGCTGTTTTTCACTCTCATTTGTGTTATTATTCAAAATTGCGCACAGCAGTTGAGGATCCTGTCTGACCACTCCATCTGTTTGACAGCTTCATTGTAACACGTTCACTTCCTTCCAGGGAATGTTTCCGTCTCTTTCCTACTAGTAACCCACACAAGTTAGTTAATTTGAACTCTTTGCCCACGCTTGCCAGATACAGATAGGAGCTCTTACCACACCACATAAAGCAATTTTCCAACAAAATCTCTGCTTTTCTTTTTCCTAAATGGAAACAGATTGATATCTACTATACCAATAAACAGTGAAATGATACCGACGTAAACATTCCTTCTTCCACTGAATAAGATTTCCCTTTATATCAGATATCAAAAGATTACAAATCATATGAATACCATAAAATCAGGTGTGCTACCATACAGCCCAGTCCCAAGAGAAACCTGCAGCCAGACACTGCAGTGGAATAACATGGAAGACAAATGTATGTATGGGAGCAGGATTCAGTCTGTTCTCTGCTGCTACAGGAAACAAACCAGAAAGTTTAAGAGAATTAAGGGAATTCAGAAACTATGTAAAGCCTAAAGTGACAATGGGTATTTTTGACACTGAACAAAAACTTAAAAGTGTGATTAAAAAAAAAAAAAAAAAGCAACCGCAACTGGAATTTTACACAATTCCTTATAACAATTCCTTTAAGAAATCCCTTACTGACAGCCCTGCTGGGATTTTTACTTTTCAACCATCCTCACTGAGCAAAAACCTGCCTTCTCACTCTTTGGCAAATCTTCCCAACAGCACCAATACCCTCAGAAACAGTAATGTTTAGAGCTTGTTAACATCATCATGACTTTAATATAGTATCATTAAACCTTGAAGACCACCATCAGCAGAGCAAAGGAGAGACAGATAAAACCTTGATTCTCATAACCATTCTTGAGCTGACTAAAACGAAGTTTTCCTAGATTCCCTAATAAACTCAGTCCAAAGTATTTTCTGCATACCAGGTAGTGCAATAGATATATATGAAACTTCTTTAGCTCTGCTAACCCTAGTGCCCAGTGGGAGAAAGTAAAAATGGAAACAGACCCTCCCCTCAGTGATACCCCATGAATGTACACGGGTCAACAGGCACAGCCACAAAACCAAGAAATCGGTTTTATTACTTAAACATAAGAAAAAAACCCAAACCCCCAGCTTTATTACTGTGGGAGTTATCAAGCACTAGAACAGGTCTCCCAGAGAAGTTGTGGAGTCTCCATCCTTGGAGATATGCAAAAGCCAGCTGGACACAGCCTTAGGCAATCTACTGTAGCTGGCCCTGCTTTCAGCAGATGATGTTGTACTGGATGGTCTCCAGAGGTCCCTTCCCACCTCGGCTATTCTGTGCCTTGCCTCCTTCCAATTACTTTTCTCCTCGTCAAGTGGCCTTTCCATCCTACCCCATACCTAATAGCTATGGTAATTTTTTTTTCTTCCAATTCTATAAACAGCTTCCCTCACTGCTCTTCCCCAGAAAAAATTCCCAGTTACACACATTAAAACCAATTTGGATTCAAAATTCTTCTAAAACAATTCACAGGTGGTCAAGTAACAGGATATCATTAAGATAAAAATGCTAATTTTAGTAGCACGTGATTGCCTCACTGAAATGCTCATACACATTTTGATGTATGTAGGAAAAACAAACCACGGTGGCAGTACATAAGCTAGGTGATCTTCACCTTCCTTCTCTACAGTTGTAGACGGAGAGAAGCTGAATTTGCACATGAGGAATCCAAAGGCATCCAGATGTAATCCAAACAGTGGGCAGGACCAAACAGAAAGTTAGTATTTCCCAAGTACTCTCATTACATCAGCTAGATTTGTTGCTTTATTCTGGAGCAATGGACTCAAAAATGTTGCATGATTTATGTGTCCATATCATAGAATCATAGAATCTTCATGGTTGTAAGGGACCTAGGAAGCAGGTAGAAAAGGGCAGCTTATTGTTTTTGTTTGCTTCTAAGTAAAAATAATTATATTAAGAAGAATATTTTATTTTAAACTTGTTTTGAGACAGTTATCTGCGTAAGTTCTTAAATGCTAAAGAGCATGAGAAAAGCTTAGGATGTTGATGTGTGTGGGGGGTGTTCTTTTGCTGTTATTTCAGCTGAAGTCACAAACTTGTTTATAAGCATAAGTATCTCTAAAAATACTTGCTCATGTAGATTTGACAGTTCAGTACGTTTTTCAGTATATCAGAGGTTACATATTCACTTACAGAAAACAACAAAACACTTTACAAACACCCATTTGATGTGAATTAGCTTGGGAATCAGCTACAGTTGATTTGGGTACATAGCCTGTTAAGAATATAACAAGAGACTATGTTTCATATTTCCTGGAAGACAAACACTTATTTACATGCAGCATATTACTGTCTGTCTTTATTGTATGCTATTTAGTGACAATTCTACTTTGCCTGCTTCTGTATTTCTGTCTCGCCTTAGTAAGCTCTTAATGTCTGTCATAAATTAGTTTCGTATGACTGAAAAGTATATTCATGCTGTTAATGAGGATAACCTCCCAGACAGCAGGAAACTGCTAGCACACTGTCTGGCCACGCAAGGTATATATATTAGACAGCCTTTCATTTTCGAAATTGTTTTTACGTTATTTCAGTTTCAGCTTGTAAATGCACTTTTGGGCCTGATATGAATAACGTTAACTATGCAATTAGGCAGAGTGAGCAGCACTAACATGTTGCTAGTCTAAATAAACAAAACCTTACCTAGAAACAGGACTGGAAACAAGGTGACTTTCCTCACATGTGAGCACCCTCACCACCAGGCTGCACAATCACCTTTACTCAGTCACTCTTACAATCCTTTGCCGGAAGTTATGGGGGCATTTATAGGAAAAGAAGAGCTTCAGATGGGAAGGCTGAGAGGTCGTTATCTCAGACCATATTTCCAGTACTGGGATGAGTAGAACCAGGTGAAGTCTTGGTCGGGGAAGGTGAAGCCCACTCCTGGGAAGGGGAGTTCTTTGGTCCAAGGCCTTGTTTTCAATCAGGACACAAGAAGAGAAGAGCAGTATTGTCTGCCTTATAGAAAGCGAATACTTTAACTTCTAGGCTAAAAGGGCAATGGCAGCCTCTCTAAATCAGCCATACTGAGAACAGCATCTAATTTCCCTTCAAAATTTAACCCAAAAACTAAAGCAGAAAAAAAAAAATCTTACAGAACTGTCTATTTCAGAATTTCAAAAACAACAATTATTGTTCTTCAATATGAAATTACTAATTCAATTCTGCAAATACTTTCTTGTTTTTCTTTTTTCTTTTAAACAAGTAAACTATCTAGGGAAAAAGAATAAATGCCCAGTTTGAGTCATGAGACCTGCCAACTTCATATTAAAAATTACACCTATAGCTTATTGCTGGGCTGTGGCCATTTGATAATATGCCAAATGACTTCTCAGCAAGCACTTTCAAAATATTGGAAATCCAGTGTGCTGGGACCACGGGCAAGACACAGCAATATTTATGAAGTGATACCACCCAGCAAGAAAACTGAACCAGCGCTTGTGAATCACAACTGAACAAACATCCATGGGGAAGACAGGACACAAATAGGTCAGTAGCTGTAGAATCAAGATCTGCTTGGCATAGGTTGGACTGTTATTTACTATGTTTTCACTGAATCCACTTTCCAGATATAAGCGATGCTTAGCCATTTGTATGGAGTAGGAGAAGTGAGGAAATCCTACAATATGCAACACTTGTGAATCTGTAGAAAAACTGCAAACAAAATAAGCAGACAGCTTGCTTTGCCTTTGAGGAATGTAACACCCAAGTGTGAAAATTAATCTGAAAAGAAGAAAAAAACCCCTGTGAGCAGGGAACACTTCAATGGAACCCAAACCTAAGAGGCAAGCTGGAAATTAAATGTACCCACAACCACTGAAAAAACAGCCTTGTAACCTGAAGTATTGAGTTAAAAAGGTCCCAAATATTATCCTAATGACCTATTGAACAATATAAAGTTCACTCCTCCCACTGACTGATTTACAGCAATAGCTAAAAAGGAAAAGTCTGCAATGGTGGAAAAGAAGAGGAAAAAGAAGAGGAAAAGGAAAAAGAAGAGGAAAAAGAAGAGGAAAAAGAAGAGGAAAAAGAAGAGGAAAAAGAAGAGGAAAAAGAAGAGGAAAAAGAAGAGGAAAAAGAAGAGGAAAAAGAAGAGGAAAAAGAAGAGGAAAAAGAAGAGGAAAAGAAGAGGAGAATCCCACAGACTAAATAGAAGTGATAGAAGAACCGAACCTTCTCCAAATGTACAGCCAGAAGTGAAAACAAAGGTTGTAAACAGGACTATGCATAAAAAATAGGAACACATCACTACCTAATCGCAAGTCATTGTCCACTGCCAGTTCAGCTGGTGTTTTGATAATATCTGTTCCCATCCCATTCCTCTTCTGTATGTGCAACAAATGATCTAGCAAAATCTTTACAAAGGAGAAAGGGATTAGAAAACTACAAGCTATGTATTCAAATTATTTATTAAGGGTGTTTGTTTTCCTTCTTCCCATGCTCTCCACACATGAAGAATATTTCTCTTACATAACTATCAATATGGACATGGGATATAGCAAGGGAAAAAATTACTGTATCTATATTCAGATTTTCTAGAAAACTCTTACCTTCAGATAGAGTAGTCTGTAATCTCAGACTGCAATATATTTGCTAGCCTTAGAGAGTACTTTGGTAATAAAGTAAGTATATTCTGAAATGTGTTAATTGAAAAGTGCCCCAAATTTTTTTTTAGAGGGGTGGGAATGCATCATTTTGGGGGAATTTCATCCCTGGATATTATATAGAAGAGTAGCCATGGAACAGACTGTATTTCAAGACTTTTTCTTTAGGTAGATGCTATTCAAGTTAAAAAAAAAAAAACACAAAAAACAAAAAACAACACAACACTAATACTGTGTTGTTGTGACTTATGAGAACTTATTGCAAAACCGAAGGTCTACATAAAAATCACACAAAACCACAAAAACCAGTGCCAGTGTTAATAATAAATATAAAATCTACATATCTGGGTCAAATTTTACCAAAGCCCTTGGCAATGTATACAGGATCAAAAAATATTTTATTACTTAAAATGCACACATCAAAAAAATTATGTAACTTCTTCAGATTTTGGGAGCTACAAAAGCATTGTGATACAGACACAGTATTTTACCATTTACTTTATTGGTTAAAAACAACCACACGTTATTTCTGCCTAATCTCACACTGGGTAAGAGATTTCCTCGTGTTTGAGGAACACGTTAAATAACTTAACACTGTTCCAAGTCACTCATTAAAAAATAGTTCATATTCCAGCCACAAGCGTACCTTTGTCCATAGTGCAGTCAGTCATCCAGTGTAGCAAGATACAGGCAAGCTTTATTATAGCTAGCTTGCTACCAGAAAATACAGTGCAACTTGCAGAACCTGCCCCAACAATAGCAGGTCTTGGCTTGCATGGAGCCCTATATGTTGTTATTAGTCACAGTTTAACCAGAAACTAACTAATTTACTCCTAGCTCAGTAAGCTAACGTCAATCAGCTGGGTCTATACTGTAGGCATACTGTTAGCCCAAATTTTTTGATGAATGCAAACCTTTTAATAACAAAATCCCTGAAAGAAAAAAACATACTATTCCTTGTAAAAGAAAGAAAAAAAACCCACCACAACAGAGAAAAAACCAACCCAAACCTGAACAAAAACCTCACCAACCAAAAACACAACAAACAACCCTCCCTCACCCCTCCCCCCCCCAAAAAAAAATAAAATCAAAGCTTATATAGCAATACTTTAAGAATACTTCATCTCGGTTTTGAAGATGCAGAAGTCCCAAGAACAGATTTCAGATCATCAGACATTTAGAGGGAATCCTGTATTTAAGAGCAGGAAACAAGTTTTTCAAGTGGCGTGCTCTGTGTTACCACTTTAATGCACCAGGAGATCTCTGTAAGAGGCTCTGGTAATTGCATGACCTTTGGTTCAAGCTCAAACATGCACTTTTGTTCCATCTGATAGTCTTAGTTTCTCATCATGGCTCCATTTTAGACCCAACACTACCTTTCTCGTATTGCTTTTCAACCTCTCTGTTACCTTAGGAGTGGATGCTGAACAGGACAGCAGACATGTCTCAGCTGTTTGGTGGGTGAGGTTCTCCTGCATTTGTGGAACCTCTAGGTTACCACCAGGGCAGGGACACACAAGGGGAGTCAGTGAAATCACGACGTGAAAAATCTCAGGCCAAGTGTACGCAGTATAGTAGCATTTCCATAACCACAAAGCAGGTGCTTCTGAGACTGCCCTGTAGCTCTTGGCTGGAGAACATGTGAAAGCAGAAAACCAGAGAGCTGGAACTGCATGCCAGGAGCATATCATCCATCGGGCAACAAGGCACTGGAATGATGCGCAAACTGTACTATCACAACCCTATATTACGCTCCCCAGGAGGAATCCAATCTGATGCTGAAAAAACAGGATATGGGAGAGGTGGAGCATGGATTCCAGGGAACTGGAAGAAACCTGAGATGAGATGGCGCTTGTGCTTTAAACCTCTCCCAGGCTCACCCTTGGGCAGAAGGGTGATGGGAGAAAAAGAATGACATCTCTGAGAAAGCCCGTCCTGTGAAAACATTTTTCTCGTCCTGATACATCCATACTGATGGAGGTGCAATGAAAAACAGAATTCTGTCAGACTTCAATCACTCCTTGCACCCCTGGTAAATAGTATGCCAGGAACCTAGATAGCATCAAGAAAAAATTCACCTACTTTTGGGACAGGCAGCAAAACCTTTGGCTTAAAGGATTGAAAGTGCTTTACAGATACCTCACAGATATGAGCAAGATGGGTCACTGAATAATATTATTTTTTCTAGATGCTGACTTGATATAAATAAGACAAGCAAAGAGAAGAAAGTAGAAGTCTGAGTTTCAGAGGAGCCAGACTGAAGGACAATATGCACGAATACCTTGTACCTCCATCCTGCAGAACCACAATACGTCAAGCCGTGTACTTGGCCACCACATACCTAAGCATCTGTTCACCCATGTGTTTGCAGAGAGGCTGGTAAATAGGTGCTGTTTGGAAAGAGCCTGTCACCGTCCTCAGAAAGTATATCATGGTTTTCATAACATAAAGCTTTAATTAAGCAGTAAAACTCAGAACTTTTGAAAACATTTAAAGCAACTTTAAAAAAAAAAAAAAGTGCTGTTTTTTGACTGCTGTCCACAAGTCATATGTCATTGCATTTAGTTTTAGTAAAGTAAAGCTTATTTTCCACTGGGTTTAAGCAGAAAGCATACTCAAACATCTCACGCTAATGCTTTGTCAGAGACCGCACACTTGTTCTGAACATAGCGAGCATAGAAGCTCCCCACACTACAGGGGATGCTGAGGCATAATGACCCGGTGCCTGCGCAGCATCCTGTATTGGTACAGTTGGTGATGTACCTATTTGTCCTTCTGCCTTTAACGTGGTCTTCAGACCTCCTGAAAGAATCACAGAAGTTAAAAGATGAATTCTGTTGACTTAACTCTCAAGACAGTTTAACCACAACCTCTGTCAAGGATGCCATGATGATGGCCCCAACAAAATTAGTAACGAGACAGCTAACAAAGACCGAAATGCCCCAGTAAAAAAAAAAAAAAAAAAAAAAAAAAATGGGGGTGGGGAGGTTGTTCATACTTAATAGATAGTTCACCAGTTGCTATAACACATAGGCATTCTTTCCATAACCCATTGACCTGAGGGGTTTGGAAAGGACTCCTGTGGTTTGGGTAATAAGCCAAGGATAGAGACAAAGTTTAACTATGTAAAGATACCACATACTATGGTAGTTCTGGTTGAGATGATGATAATGAAGAGTCCAAAATTACATCCCAGTAATGTTGATCATCAACAGAAGAGGTATACTGTGAATCTGTAGGTGGAAGGAAATTTTGCCTTGGCATCTTTCACATTCAAGTGTATTTATTGAAGTGACTACCCAGGATCAGCGTCATCTGAAGAGAATAATTAGCCTGAGCGATGTAAGTCTAAGGTTTTACCAATGAGTGCGAGAACTGAACATAGGTGCTTCCATAAGGCTGGCTTTAACACTCAGAGACTTTAAATTCAAGTCAGGTGATATTACATCTGTGGAAAGTAAATTATTTATATGCAGACATCTTCAAAAGTAACATTTTTTTCAAGAATATTTTCAAAGTTTTTTAGTGCATTTTGTCTACAATGGATTTAAAAAAAAACATTGGCACAATATTTATACAGTTATTTATGGTGCAATAGCTGTACAAAATCAATCTTCTTATAATTATTCAACTTGAATCATAGAAGTTGACATTCTCCGTTTGTAAACAGCTCACATTTGCAGTGAAGAGGCATATTCTTGTCTCTGATTCTCCAACCAAAAGCAACTATCAGGTAACTGTTAAAATTAAAAGCAATTAAGATCTTAAATAGGCAGTTACGGCAGGCATTGCCATAAACCGAAACAGAACAAAAAAACTCCACTCCTATTCATTAAGCATTTGTCACAATGTATATGCTGCATGCTTTTGTTTGAATAGAAAAGCAATCATGTTTTTAATACACTTATATTCTACTCATCTTCTCATCATCCTAGGATAATGAGTCATTAGAAAAAAGAATATTATATACAGCAATACAGCTTATTGTTCTGTGCAAATTATTATTGCATCAGCTGAGCATAAGTACCTGACAGTTAGGAAAGCTTAGTTGTCAGCAGTTTCTGTTTGTGCTTGTACTATCCATGCAAGACTCCAGAAGGCTTTTTCTTCTTCTAACCCTATTTTTTGCTATTACTGAACCTAAAGTTCATGACCCCTGCATCAGATATAGGAACAGAGGACAAAATTTGACAGCATGAAAAAAAATCTCTATATAGCTGCCAAGTGACTGGCTCCCATGAGGCACGGATGCATCCGAAGCAAGTACAGAACGTACAATTACCATGACTACAGCAGAGTAACTTATTTAATACAGCAAACAGTGGATAATAAATAAATATAATACTAATTTTCATATAAATCAACATCATCAAGTTGCTGGAGTATACAGTTGAGGGAGATGGGCCTGGGAGATCATTGGCTTTAAATGAGGAGAGTCAGAGTTCAGGTTGCTTTCTACAGATGACCCGATTATCCTCAAACCAACGCCAAGATAAAAATCATGCTTCCACACCCATAAAGCTACTATATCAGCTCTGAAAAGGGAGCTATGAAAAACCACGGTAGCCAAGGTGAAATGTTAGGCAAGGTTAAACTATCAGTCTTTAAACGGTATATGCTATGTCCTTGTCCTCACCTATTGCAAGATGTCAGGAGTATGACCCAAGCAGAGACCTCACGCAGGCTGGGGAGACTACAGCAGTCATCTCTATCAGAAATGAAGCTTTCTCCTGCAATGATGTCCAGACCAGTGACGACTATTAGCTCTGCTGGAGCCATTACCCCACAAGCCATAAACAGCATAAACAAAGACGGATAATTGGTTAAAATGTTGAGAGGCTATATTTTTACTGCCCAAACTAATGGTTCTTTAAAGTAGGACTCTGCCATTCCTTATTATATTACTGTGTTTAAAGCAAGCCTAAAAATAAATGGGTGTTTCACAGGTAATAAAGATAGAAGGCCAAAATTCTGCTCTGCAATAATTGTTATTTACAAAAGTCACAAAAGCAACTTGCACCATAATGTCTCTCCATTAACTTTACAATTAACATTTTTGTAAACTAATAGAAAAAAAAGAGTATTCTTTCTGAACATAATTGGTTCAATTGGCTTCTCAGACAAGATTTCTACACACCTTGGACATCCAAAACTAAATTTACTATATCAATGAATCATTGTACTTGATCAGCATCAAAATAGGGAATAGGTACATGCATGTGGGAGAACAGTTAATTGTTTCCTATCTTACAGTGATAGGGGCATGCCATTAATTCTCCAGCATATGGCACAAAATTAGAGCTTATTGCTACGACATTTTCACCACGTTAGAATGTTAATACTAGGTTGCATTTTTTATATAAATCTAATAAAATACATGAGAAATAAAGTTCAGGTTTTGGTAAACTCTGTCGTTTTGTTTTTGTTTTTTTTTTCCTAAATACTAGAGTTTAAACCACAAGTTAATAACATGTACAGAGAAAGCATTTTAATGTCTTTTACACAGTTAAAAGAAAGCAGGAACAAGCGATAAATAGCTGCATATATGCAGTACTAAGGTTACCCTTGAAAATAAAAGCTTTTGTTGCAAAGTTAAAGGCATAGTATACTATCAGTCTTCCGTAACGCTTTTATGATACTTTTTTGAATCCTAATGCACTATTACCGAAGTTTCTGGTAAAGGTTTATATCATACTATGTTTACAGAAACACTATTTTAAAGGTTTTACAGTAAAAGATGGTATCAAGATAGTCATTCTGATAAGAAGCAGAAATAAACTGAAGAAGAAAAAGACTTATGCTAAACAAAGCCTTTTTGGATTCTAAATATTATGATGTTCAGCATATGCTTGATCTATAGATTTATTTGACTGCTGATTTTCTAATGATGATATTGATGTGCTGTTAATAGAAATATGCAGCACATACTTGCTAATCGTAATAAGCATACACGGCAAATCTGTTTGATTGTTAAAATGCCTAATGATGATATTGATGCAATATTGACATTCTGTTGAGAAAAAAAATCCAGCATGCAGTGAATGGTTAAATGAGCTAGGATACATCAGATATCTGTCTGATTGTTAAATTTCTAAATATTACTCTGGAGCATTTTCAAGGAAATAAAAGAAAAAAAAAGCATGCAACAAATGCTATTCAGAATATTCTACACTGCAATACTCTTCAAGCAGTATATGTACATTTTTGTGTTTGTTTTGAAAACGTTACATATATAATTAAAAAAAATATTTCAAGATCTTTTGGTTAGCACGCTGCTAAGGGAACAGTATCAAATGATTTCAGTATTTTAATAGGTTTTGCAAGCAGTTTTTTCAAGAAGAGAAAGAAATTTGAAATTAAGAGGTTTCTTTGAAAAGCCTTTTTATTAAGTAAAACAATAGCACAGGCACTGCAATCTGAAGTCTATTAAGAAAGTACTAAATGCAGAACTGTAAATGCTGTTGTTTTGGAAACAGATTTTCAACTTTTAAATTATTATTATTCTATTAAAAAAAATGAAGTGATATGTGATTATTCAAGTGGAATGCTTAGAATTTTCCTGGAAGTTATCATTACAAGACAAGAGCAACATTTTTGGCAGTAAACTGCATGCCTTATTCTCTTTGGTTTAGTACCTATGAAGACACAAATAAAATTTCAAATTTATTCTTTCCCACTCTGTCACTTCCCCCTACCAAAAAAACAAACAAACAAACAAACAAACAAAAAACCCCCACAAAAAAAAGCCCAACCGAAAAAAAAAAAAAAAAAACAAAAAAAACCAAACAACCTCACAAACACAAAAAAACCCCCACACCACTCAAACTGAAAACTTAGCATGGGGGCAGGGGAGAAGAGAAAACCAGCAGCGCAGTCAAACACCGAGTGCTCCACGGCAGCAGGACTTGCGCTTCAGCGTGAGCAACGCCTTTAATCTCTGATGTAAATTTGTGTTTCATCAACAATATAAGTGATTTAAGACTGACTGAAGTGATCCAAATCATATTAATCCTCAATTTCGGATGCACGTTGGATGGCCCTTCACATCTCGGAGGATAGACTGCCATCTAGTGACCGCAAGAGCGCCGTCAATCAGAAATGAAGCGACAGCCGGAGAGAATTGGGAGGCGTTCCCAGCTCCGGCTGTTCTCTCACCCGCTACCTCCATCCTGCCCTGCTCTCCCGGCCAAGGTGGGCGCCATGCCTAGGCTGTAGGTCTTCCAGATCCACTGCTGAAAGGTGGGAGTACTGCTGGGAGCCTACTCCAGAAGCAGATTTCAGGACCTTCCTTCTTGATCAATACAAAATAATAAATAAATATCATTCACTGAAGAAAGAAACTGTTTTCTCCAAAAAAAAACAGACTGCAAGACGTTCTCCTGTAAAAAAAGCATAGAATACATTCTCATGTACGAGTTCTACTGTTCAGACTTTTTGAACGCTGAAACCTGTAACGGAACAGAATCCCAAATGCTGTCATTTACTAGCCTACAATGAGAGCAAGGAAGACATGAAAGCTTAAGCAACAGTAACGAGCTCCAAGCAAAGAGAATGGCAAGCATATATATATATATAAGAACAAAAAGAAAAAATAGATAAAGGAGTAAGATCTATGTGGTTAATTCTGTCAGCTTCAGCTTCTTGCTTGTGCCTAACACACTCTTAAAATTGGAGGAAAAAAAGTTAAGACTTTGGAAAACATAACCCTTATAATGATACAAGGCCATTGAAACCTAGAATTGTCCACTCCTGACAGTACAATAGCTGCGTAATTAATAGTGCCTTTCTTTAATATGCACATTACTGTCTTCCAGTTCCATGCACACACCAGAATACATGGTACTATGCAGCCAAGAGAGAGCTGTTTACTTCCAGCTTCAACCCATTCACCTCTTCAGGCTACAGAACCAGTGAAGCTATGGAAAATCTAAGAGTACGTGAACAGAGCCAAGAAATAAACATTTGTACAAGTGCTTGAATAAGCAATTAGTACACGTGAAAACATTTTAAGAGAAGATGGTAACATTATCCTCATCCTGCCTGCCTGTACAGCAGGAGGGATGGGGAAGCTGATGCATTTTGTATTGCCAGTTTTCCTATACTTTGCCATAAGCAACATGACACAAGAGGAGGTGAACACTATATTTGGCAGAAAAACTTTTTTGTACAATCCAGGTAATACTACTACTACTACTGCTTCGCTGAAGGAAGATGATAATAACATACAGAAAAACCACACTCAGAACAAGTTGTTTCTGTAGTATACCAACTTGAATAACTGGGCAAGGCAAACACATAATGTTCTATTGGAGATACTTAAGCTAAATGGCTGAAACAGCTTTCACAGGTCAATAAATTATAACAACTTGCATGTGGCCTTGGAACAGGTGCAAAGTAGAACCTGGTATTTATTTTTCTTTTTAAAGCTAACAGTTGTTCCTCTAGAATATGAGGTTCAAGTGGTCTCCACAGTGATAAACTTGCAAAACATCTTGCCTGAAAAAACTCCTGAGGTGGAAGTTGTAAAAGTGATGAAAAAGGAGGGTGACCACAGAGGGTGAGGTTATGAGCAAGTCAGACATTCATTCAGGTGGTTAGAAACCAGCTTCCATGATACCCTGAGTGACAGGATTCCTCATCTTGGGCGGGGGGGGGAAGTCAAAAGCACTAGATTTGTGTAAAATGTAATGCACATGTTGCTGGTGCCTAGTCCTCTTCCTAATCTTGGACTTCTGCTGCAAACTTTCAGCTGTTCATATGGTCAGACAAACGGGTCCAGCTAGAACACAATGCAGAATCACAACAACTCGGCCTGTCCAAAAACCCCAGTAGGTTTGGGTTGGTGTGGCAGCAGTGCAATATGTAAGAGTCCAGTATTTAGATCTGGAGTTCCCGATTATCCTGTTCCTTGATTTAGGGGAAATATAGTTCCTTTCCTTCACTTCACTTGCCTACCACCAAATGGGTAAATGACTATAGATAAGCCCATAAAGGCCAGTCCAAAAGTGTATAATACAAGTATAAGAAGGTATTTGTTCATCAGATTTATCATGGAACTACAGTTATGTTCTGCAATATTCATGACAATTCCACTTCTGCTTTTAAAGATTGTTTTCTATACTGAAAATAGTGAATATTTTTGGCCTCTAAGTTAACCTGAATGACAATTCCAACACACCTGACTTTGGTCAGCTATCAATTTTTACAGGAATAAAGCCCACAACATTTTACAAGATTTATGAATAATTTTTATTAAAATGTTATTTGATCACAGAAATAAAGTTGAGCTTAAGGGACTTTATTCCACAACCCACTTAGCCAAGTTGAATGTTGTAATGACAGACTCAATCCCCCAAGAAAGAGGGTGTCAATCTATGAACAAGAAACATATCAATAAAAACAGAAATACAATATCTATATTATCACAGCTCACAAGTTATTGAACCATGGTAACATATTTCCAAGCAGGAAAAGGCATTAACTAAAGTTTAGCTTTCACACTTCGTCTGTGGTTACAGATGTCATTTCACAGAGGATTAAGGAGGGGAAAAAAAAACCACGGGGTGCAGTGGGATGGGTGGTGTTTAAATCAGACAATTAAGGAGTTGCCAATACAACCTTTATTTAAAAAAAAAAAAAAGTCAAATATGATTTAATTTTTTTTCCACTCAATATAGTCATCTCAATCAGTAGAAGAACTTTTAGTTTAAGTTTTGTAGTAAAGAGATTTTTAAGAACATTAACTTTTTAGTGTTAGAAATAAAGTTTTATTCTTTGCTAACATCATGCCTCAGCTCTTGAGCCAATTAAAAATCAGTTATGTTCTGTGAGCACTTCTGACACTGTGAATCCTGTGAGAAATTTCAACTTTCTAATTCAGAATTAGGAAGAAAACAGTGAAATATTTAATTTCAAATAAAAAAAAAAGTACACAAGACTGATAAAGTTATTACACCATTAGTCAGTGCAGTGAGAGCTGTTTCTTAGCTACCAGTTAATGGAGAAACTTCTGGTTTCAGCAGATGAAGGAGGAAGAAAACCTACACTTTTAAATCTTGGATAAAGCGGCAAGGTCAGGAAGGAAGCTCACTCAGACAGTGCAAAAATATTTCAGCCCAATGAAGTCCTTATAAAGTCACAAACAAGAGAAAGACAAAGTTCTGAGAAAGCTCAAGAAATAAAAGTAGCATGGAGGAGAGATAAAAAAAAACCAAAACAACCACAAAAAACCCCAAACGACAAGAAATTCATGTAGTATTTCAAAATTATGCAATTTCTTCTGGAAGCAAGAAAGGCACGTTCCATTAGTGTCACCTGTAGACTTACTGCCTTCAAAGTTCTGACAGAGGTGTCCAAGAACCTACTTGCCACTAAGCCATCTTTTTCACCTTATGATTCACAAATACAAATCACAAACAAGAAATAAAACTTGAGAATAAAGCCAGGCTAGTATCAGAAAATGCCAACATCTGCTGGGGCCACAAAGGGAGGATTTGCCAGCTCAGTGCATCACCCTGAGCATCATTTCACCTTCTGGCAGGAGCTGCCATGGAGAGACCAGCAGAGCAGAAACCCATGAGATTGTGGTCCTTTCTGTCCTTCCCACAGCCCTCCGGCCTACAGATCCCACCCTTTTTATAGTCATCAGTGGGCAGCTGGTTTCAGGGCAGGCAGGGAACAGCCACTTAGCCCGGAAAGCAGATTTACTTCATGGGAGCAGAAAATCAAAGGCATCTATAGCCAGTAGACCTTATTTAAAGGATCAAAATTCCCTTTGGGCAACTGTACTCCCAAGCAAAGCTGTACTGGCTCAGGGACCATGTATGACCACAGTACACAACAGAGGTTTTATCTTCTGAGCAGGCTGATTCCCTTCATCTCACATTGGTTCTACGTTGTTCAGGATAAAGTAAATTCAACTTGCCTTTATCACAACTATTCTTTTTCTGCATTATTTATTCAATTTTGGTCTGCTTATGGTTGAAGTGCCACAAGTACTAAGAGCAAGGTTATTCACAAAAATGCAGAAAGCATAATCAGATATTGAAGAGGCAGAAAGTATAAGAAGATAAACATTTGTTTCAAGAGTTATTAAAGAGCACAGAGAACACTGCAGGAAAAGACAGGAGCATTCACGTGGTTGCCACTAGACACCTAACACAGGTCGGTTTATTTGCCAATATTGTGTGTAAGGGTGCCAAATTAAACACAAGCAAACAAAAAGCCACCCCACCAACAAACCTGAATCTCATGAAACCCGTCATCTACAGATAAACTAGGCTTAACAAAATGTGGGATGTCTTAGGCCTATCTTAAAGAAAGGATAAATGAAGAATTCAACTGCTAAAACAAAGTCATTCTGAATAGTCAAGAACAGTGCAATCCACAGAAAAACATAATTTAGAAAAGTCACATTTCCTTTACCAGCTGCCAGGTAAGATGATCAGAAGTTATACTGCAAACATGGCTAAGAAAAATAGAAGATGAGAAAAAATTCTGTGAAATTTTCTGAATGATTTCTGTGAAAGACCAAAATCTTTTTCACTGCAACTGTAAATTGGTTCAAAACACTACAATAAGAAATTCACAGGTCGTTGGATAGAACAGTAGATATGTCCAGAGCTGGTAAAAACTATAGAGACAATTGATAAACTACTAAAACTTGCCAAAATAAAACATATTCCCAACTGTAAGTCAAAAAACAAGAGTAAAAATAGCAGAGAGTAAATTGATGTGCTTCAGATTTACTACAGAGGACAAGAGATGCAAGAGTTCCCAGGAAAACAAGTGTATTGTCATGCTTGCCATAACACCAACCATTTTTCAAGACTGTCGTTCTCAGCACAAATTGTGCAGAAATACAAACTAAAATACATCCATAAAGATACAGCTGGAGGACAAAGTTTTGATGATACAGAAACAAATATCTTTTGTTGGGTTACTTAATAAATTTGCCAGATTGTAAAGCAGATTAGTTTTCAACATAAACCTCAAGAACAGAAAGTGAATTTCAAAAAGAGATACTGTAGCAGAGTGCAAAGTAGTTATGGCATCAAAAGTTGTGTCCAGATGAATGAAATTGTCCCCAGATGAAAGTAGCTGTCCCAAGGAGAAACTATTTTTAACTGGAAAGACATTAGCCCGAACGAAGCAAGCACCAGGGGGAAGTATAACAAGCTTGGTTAAGAGTTCTTGTGCTTCACACCTTCCAGAAGTCACTTATGTTCTTCTCGAAGCTTTCCAACCACACACCTGTCAAGTGATTAGTGGCCTACCAGCATTAAAATAAAAAACAATAGCAAAAAAATTCCCCAAAAAAGCTCACGTGGGGTAGGGGCTCCACATAGGCACATATAAATTTCAAATACACGTAAATCAGGTAGGGTTTTGTTGGTTACTTATTACTGAATGTAGGGAAATATGAACTTCTAGAAAAGGGGTCAAAATTCACGATGCAAGAAAGGAAGCTGCAATAAAATACCAAACATATTCATGCTGTTGCTACAGTTTGTATTCTCCAGCAAGATGTATTTCTGTAGACCGGGTCACAGAAACCAGTTCCATTAGTTTATCACTTTTTAACTATTTATATTCTAATTCATGATACACATCCCTAGTTCATAGATAAGGAGTCTAGGATTAGGGTCTCATCCTTTTGAAGCGTCTGGTAACATGACCTTATTCCAGTGGTCCGAGGACCAGCCCTAAGAAGGACTAGGGAGTTTTAACACTGCTAAGTCTCTGTTCCAGCCAGGAACTCACACAAGAGCTGGGGCTCTTGCTTATTCTAATGCCCTTTTTAACCTCACCTGAACATCCTCCAGAATCAAGATAGCAGTTTGACCAGCACTCCTGGGAAGAGGGAGTTCCCTCTTATGCTGGCATAAGTAATATAACCAGTCACACCAAGTCTCCAGCAAAGAGGGATCAGGAAAAGCAGAGAAGACAAACAACAATCGCATTGTGCCCCATCCTACCCATCCTCTGCTGGCCACAGCGTCCCACATTCCCAGTTTTTAAACACCACAGCAGCACACGATGCTCACTTAAAGACCCCAGCTCAGGTCTGTACTGAATGAACACGAGCTTGAGTCGTTCCCAGTGGTGAGCCAGGTGCACTTTTTAGGCCAACAGAGTGTCTGGGAGTAAAAGCAAGATCCTGCTTACTCATTGCTCTTGAAATAAGGCAAGGCACAGCACATGAGTCACAGCACCACTGGAGCACACGCAGGTCCCTCACGCTCTCTCCGTTACAGCTCTGTCGAAGATATCAACTATTGGTTCAATATCCTCGTTCCCATCTTCCACAGCCTCTCAACCAGACTTGGGATTCTGCCATCTTCCAACTAAACTGACACCAGGGAGTTCTGATTAATGATAAATAGTCAGATTTGGAGTACAGATATAAACGTAGTTTCAAACAAATCTATTGGTAATAGAGCAAAAATCTATTCTGACCTCCACAGCCTGAAGCATAATAGCTTTATCCAAATGTCATTGACTGGCCTAGGGAATCAAGACCTCTGTCTTGCAAATCTTAGCTGTTTTGAAGCGCCGCGTTCAAACAGGCACTGCATATTGCTGAATGTTTTTCAGCAGTTTCTATCTAGCATTTGAACAAACCATTTAACATAATGCAGGGAGGAGTCAGGAGAGGCTAATATTAAGAAAAGAAAAAAAAGCACTATTTTTTTCCGTAGCTCAGTAGTACTTTATTGATAAAGGTTAGCACCTTAGGCCTTGTAAAAGTACATTTTCGGGTTCAGTTAACTCCTTAACTATAGGCATACTAAATCCACAGTACTGCCTAGTCAATACCCTTAATTAAATGAAGGGGGTTTTTTTATTATTATTAATAATGAATCTTTGTTTGCCATAATCATAACCCAAACACTCCTTAAAACGTTCATTAGAAATAGCTTAAGATCTGACAAAAATTGCACACGCCATGACTATAACAAGTACCTGTTTAATGCTGCTGCTGTACCAACATATTGTAAAAGTTTAGACATTTCAGTGAGTGGTTTCTCTCTCTCTCTCTCAAGGGAGTCAGTCCTTGACATACCAAATAAACCATCTCCTTCCCCCACAAATGCTAAATAATTGCATCTCAATTCTCATGTCGCTCTACATTTATGCAAAAATTATTGTGGATGTTTATTTAGGTATGTTACACTTGCACCAGTGTTATAGGCTGAGACTTGAGGAAAATGAGCTTCCTGACCCTGCTAGGGCATGGCAGCTCTCTAACAGAAAATGGCTTTAGCTTATATTAAAGCTGTTTTACAGGTGATAATTTCTGTTCTTTTACAGAGACAGTTAACTAAATTGTTTTGCATCTTGTTGTACACTTTTGGCATATGATTTTTATTTAAAGAATATTAGATTCTTCCATACTCTCAGGGTGTATTTTTTTCCTAGGGTACTAAATGTTTAACATTTGTTTGCATATTTGATGATAGGAAAAACACAAGATATTTTGCAGTCAATTAAGGTTTGAGTGTCAGTATTTCCTCTCCATCCCCCACCCCCACAGTTTATATTGAAATATTTGAAGATAGCTTTAGCACATCATTTCTTCAACAGATTGTCCCGCATCTTTGGCTTTGACGCCACATCCACATAGAGCCACAGCACAGGAGGTCACAGTCCAGTCACCAGTGGCCCAGTGTGCAAGAACTGCACATTTTTTTTTCATATCATTCCTTATCCCAGAAAGCCCCTAGACAACGCAGAAATAATTCACGATCGAGGTTGTTTTGAAGGCAGAACTTTCCCGAAAAGGATGAAGGGAAAGAACATTAAAAACAAAACCTCAAAATCTTTACCCTAATAAAGAGTCTTCTAAGCATCAATTCTGGAGAAGAAATGGGTTAAATACAACACGATCCCCCTCTCCTAGATCAGGTCACTGCTCTGGTGTACCACGTACTGACAGTTTGCACATGGGACGACAGGGGTAAAAAAGGAACTCCTGGTGAAGTTATGTATGCCTTAAACTTCACACATTTGCGTTGATTGCTTTCTTCCTCATTCTGTACGCTATTTAAAATTAACTCTGTCAGTTAGGCTTGTGGTTTAATTTCAAATCGCATATTCTAAAAAGTGCTTTAGGGCTATTTAGAAGTGGCAACAATTACTAAAAAATTTCCTTCAATAACATTGCATCACAGGTTGTCTCAGGTAGATAAAGACAGCCTTTTTCTTTTTTTTTTGGTGCCTTTTACTTATGGAGGTAGAGGTCTTGTTTATTTGGGGGGGGGGGGCGGTGTGTATTTTTTTTTAAATAGGGAACCAACCTTTTATGCTTTCTCTCCTCAATGAGATGTCTGGAGTTAATCCAGCCCTTGTGGCTACTTTTTCCCCCACTTCCAACAGTTAAGGTCATGTAAAAGATTATAACATAATATAAACAAGATTAAACACACCATATGAAAAGAACTTTGATCCTTTTCAATAAAGGATATAAAATTTCCAAGAACAGGACAAAAAAATTTTTAAAGTCGTGGATACCTTTTCAAAATATGTTGATTTTTGTGGTTTCAGTGTGCATTCAAACATCTCTGTCTTTTGTGATTTGTATATAATCCAGGCCTGAAGCTTTATTTTGGGTACCAATGTTTTAGGAATTTTTTAAGAGGCCAGAATGTACATGATAACATATTGACCAACACAGGTGCATTGCAAAAATCTCCATAACAGTTCCTATGGTATCACATTGGTACTTCTGTCCATTTTGAAATATTTCCAAACACTAGTACTCTGAAGAGCCTTCTGCAGGGTGCCAAAATACATTATTTTCAATTATAAAGTTCAAAGGCGTTTGTCACTTTAAAAGTAACAAAATGTGATTTACCGCTTTAAAGTGTTAGTTTTTATGTGTTCTTTGGAACAACCATTCAGTGGCTTTCTCTTGAGTATTCATAAAATCCTGCCTGTCAGATAATTGTATTGCATTAATATGGTATGAATAAATGAAAGCAGTAATTACGGTTTTATGCTTTATTTTGCAATTTACAGTTTGCTTTCCTTCAATGGTACAATATTATCATGTCTGAAACAATATCACATGGTAATTTGTTTTAGGACTCTTCAGAACATCACATATAGAAAACCCCACCCAGAGTAATTGGATGGATAGCTTAAAGCATATGAAGATAAGGCCATTACATTTTCTTTCTGCCAGGCTTTGACCAATTCTCAGGAACTGTGTAAGATGGCAGGAAAAAAATGTCCATTTTTGTCATCTTAGAATTTTTTGCAAATATCACGACGACAATATTAATGGTTGCATTAGCACCCCTAGACCAATACTTTGGCTACAGGCTTCTGCATGACGCTTTCACTAAATGGCAGTTATCTGGCTTGGAGGTGGAAGCAGCTGTTTGGGAAGAAAGCGTTGTTCAATAGGCATCACAATCTTGCATCATCAAGCCCAGTCAGCCAGCCTTTTTCACAAACCTCCATCCAAGGGACAGATTTGAGAATTAGGATTTTTATATCAGCCCCGAAGAAGCTGTCTCTGTACTAGGCATATCTGGAGAAGGAGATACCTGTAAAATCAATTAAGACTTCTATTCTTTTATTCTTTAGCTATTAGAAAACAAAAAATTTGCAAAGAGTTTGCATCAAAAAAACCCAATAAACACTATAGCTCACAGAAAAGCTCACTAGACATTATAGAAACAAAGGATTCAAAAAAAGAAACCAGGCAAGCAAACAAACAATAAAACCCTGAAACAACACACACACACAAAAAAAAAAACCAAACCACACACATTTGTTCATTTTGTCACAACTTTGACAAAACTGATGAAAAATAGAGGCCTTAAAACCCACTGCTTTTTCTATGTTGTGTATATGTACATAATATCAAAGAGGAGGTATTACAAGAGGAGTAAAGACATGGGCAAAGTTACAAGAGTTAAAGTTTTGCCGGTAAAGTGTGTAAAATGAATTTAAGGAAGGAAATTAGGCCAGGGAAGAATTGTAGATATAAGTGCAGCAGTATCTTATAGAGCCCTTTCCAGAATTATTGTCATCACAATAACTCTTTCTCCTTTTAAAACCGGGAACCACTCTGAAGACTTGACTCTAAGCTTGCTTTCTTCTCATAGGAGAAATATCCTCCTTCAGTATTGACCAGGGTATGGAAGTAAAGACCTGAAATTAAGAGTTAATAAAAAACCACTTTTTTTATTATTAATATATTGTCAAATAGTTAAGAGCAGATAACTGCCCTGCAGTACAGATAATACTCTACATCTTGTATGTCCTAATATAAGAACTTTTCAAGAAAAATCCTGACAACTACTTTGAAATAGATGGATCCATGGCCTCTAATTTAGTCATGAAGCCCAATACTAATGTTCTTTTCTTAGTAATGTTGTTTAGAAAAGGCACAGAAAACCTTTCCAAATAAAGGATTATAAATAGATGAACATTCCTTTTACTCCATCTATCTCTTTATTAAAACAAACAAAAAAAAGCCTTTTGACACACCATAAAAATTAATAGTTGCAAGCCAGACATATTTTCACAACGTATGGAGTTCTACAGACTTCACTATGCAGAACGTCACAGCCACTTGTTGTGTGGTGCACCATCCAAGCCTTCCAAGGACTGCATGTACATAGGATGGTTCATTTGCCAGAACTGGTTTACTGGAACAGTTTAATTTCATCTGCAATGCCGCTGTTCAGTTACATTCTGAACTAGGAGAGATTTTCCATGTATCTTTATTAACATTGCTCTAAATTGTTCATTTTTGTAATATACAAAGTATGTTTCTCACCATTCCTACTCATCTCTAAAAGAAAAGAAAAAAATACCACCTCAAACCTATTAGAACTGAGTTCCTATGCTATTTG
>NC_086285.1:64093377-64118377 GCF_963924245.1 Chroicocephalus ridibundus | reverse complement strand
GGTGAGCATGGTCACAGGCCAGCCCTCGTTCTCAAACGGCCCTTGCACCAGCTGATAGACATCGTCTCTGCTTGTCTTCTTTACATCTCACCTCTGGCTTTCAAGGCTTTCATTGATTGAGTGCATTCACCTTGTAGAGGGTTTGCTGTACATTGGATAAACTTTTGTGGTTTTCTCAAAAGACATCTCTGAGAAAGTCAAAATCTCCTGAAAAACTCTTGCTAGGACTTTCTGTGAAAGGCCATATGAACTTGTAAATCTGCCAGCATTAGAAAACCATGCACTGAGGAGCATGAGACAACAAATTAGTCCTTTGTTTAAATTTATTCTTCTCACTTAAATATCAAAGTATATGCAACACTAGAAAACACACGGTAGTTTAGGACATCACTAAAATAAACTCCCCACATGTAAAATTCTATAATGATTGTATTTACAGTTTGACAGAACGTGGCGTTAACAGGTATGTACTGCTACTTCATTTTACCAGGAGGAGACTTGATGGCTTTCAAGTAATAAATCATAAAAACTTTCCTATTTCTAAACATTTTAAGATAAGGGAGATGGAAATCAAATCAATTTTGGTTTCTATACGCAGATTCCAATCTTTCCAACCAGGGACAAACATGCTGTCCTTGTCAAATCATTTCAACGTGAAACAACTGAAAATTTATTATCTTATAAAGACCATCTATGTCTTTTCCCAGCATTCTTGGAAGACTACACTGAGATGATGTCCACACCAGCTGCAGTTTTACTTAGACAAGGAGGGAGAGAGAAACAAATGCACACACATAGCTACTCTTTTATAAGTTGGTCTGTCACAAATGTTATTTAGTTTTATGTTTAAACAGCAAAAATCATATGCAAAAAAAATTAAATTAAATTAGATATGTATACTTCATGTGCTATGTCTTATTATCCTTATTACTAATTACGGTGCCTTATAAAAGTACAATTATTTCAACAAAAATGTTGAATAAGCTGTTGCTGGGTAGCTCCCTCCCCCGCGGTAGCTTGGTAGGTCCAAGGAGGCAAGCAGTGACAGACACAAGGGACTTCTTGTCAGAGAAGGAGCACACTTCAGCTGAGATGAAGAGGAGCTTCTAGGCAGCTTGAAGGGGTCCAGCTGTCTGAGCAACAACAGTGTTGGGGGGTGTCTTTCCTTTCCTCAGTGGTTGGCTAAGTGGTCCGACTATTTCCTAGGAGTTCCTACCAAGAGTGGCATGGAGAAGGGAAGGAAACCATAGTGTGGAGTATGTGGGAGGAAGCTGCTCAGGTGTACACTTTGCTTCATGCTAGCTCAGTTCCTGCCCGACCTCAGTGTATTTATACTCATTTTTTAAACCCTGAAATCTGCAGTTTATGCTTTTATCATGCTCACATAATGGCAAAAATTAAAACGTTACACACAGATTAAAATAAATAAAACTAAATTTCTAAAAATTGTACAATTGCCATTATGATAAAACTCCTGGTACCCCGTCAGTGGTGGAAAAAGAAGGTTGTGTAGGTGGGAACGTCAGTTCTGCCTCCTAGGTGAACTGTACTAATTCACGTTAGTGTCAAGGATACTCCAAACCAAGAGGATCGGGCCCATCCTGCAGCTGTGCTCAATTAACATTTTAATGCAAAGCTGAGGAGATGCAGATAGGTAACAGGTGTGCCTCACCCTAATTAAATAGCTCTTCTCAATTTTATTATTTATTTCCTGTTATACAAAATGCCATAGTACATATTTTTCTGAAGCTACCATTTGGGGGCGGAGGCCCAGAAGAGAAATTGCCAACAAACTTATCAACTCTTACAAGAAAGCAAAAGCCCAGCAAAAGCATTCCTAATGACATTTCATTTAATCAAGTTATTTACAAAGAAAAGCCTAGGAAGTTGACAGCTGTATAGTTACAGAATATTACACATCTATTCCCCATAACGTACCGCAGTACACAAAGATAAATGAGCTTCACTAAGCAAAAATACCACTATGGTTAGAATAGACATAAAGTAATGCTAAAAGGGATACACTGCTGGCTTTCATTCACTGGAAAATGCCACAATATTGGCAATATGGATTTTTTTTTCTTTTTTTTTTAAAATTAGTTAATGAATGTGAAGTTTTGAATGATGGCAAGAAGCAAACCTTATTTTCAACTGGGATGATCCAAGAGACCACGTGACACTGATTCCAGCATTCATGGAAATGGATTTTCACAATGTTTAAATACAAAACATGGCAATTCTTCTGTATTAATAAATAGCTTCTTCATGTAGTCCTTCTAATTAAAAATTTGTTGTGTTTTTTTAACACTTCTGATAAGATAAATGATACGTAATTTTGATAACTTTCCAACAGAATCAATACTAGACAGAAAGGATATAAAAATAATAATTTTTTGTGTCTTGTTTAAAGACACTCTATTGCCGCTTTCTCTAGTCTTCATGTGACATCTATCAGATAAACTATAGAGTCATCACACAGATAAGCACAATGTGTTTGACAGCTCCTTCCTCTAAGTACTTACCTCAGATGGAATAGTGTGCTATTACTAAATCAAGAAAACTTTAGGCCCAAATGCTTAGTTTGTATATTTAACAACAGAGTCTCCTTTACACCTAATTCAATAAGACAACATGTGAGGAAGTTTTAAAACAAAAAAAAAGATGTTTGCTGCTACCAGTCTGACCTCATGTATCACCTTTTGCTCTGTAAACAGCTGTTGTACTGCAAATGCAGTCTCCCCACAACTGCAAGTATACTTATTTACATTCAATGTAGTCAGAGCCAATTAATACATGCAATTACACCAGTCTGGTTCTTAGAGAAATAGATGTTTATTCCTCATCCTTAAAAAGAGAAGGATGAGAAAAACATGTTAACGGGAACCATAAAGCATTGGTGTACCTGAGGTCCTGTGGGGTCTCCACCCTTGGCTGTCATTACAAACCATTTAGATTACTTTCTTTAATCCTACTTTTGAGCACAGGGATGAACCTCTCCAGATGACTCCAGCTCTGTTTCTGATAACTCTGTCTCTACCTTAGCCTACAACAAATTAGGTTGCTCAGAGAGCAGCGGTGGAGCAACTAAGAAACAACATAAGAAAAAAGTGATGCCTGTAATAGTGTGGGCAGCAGGCACACACAACAGTGTCAAACAGTCATGCAAATTATCATAGAATGATATAACAATTTAGGTTGGAAAAGATCTTTAAGATCATTAAGTCCAACTGTTAATCAAACACTGCCAAGTCCACCGCTAAACCATGTCCCTAAGCACCACATCTTTGAAATCCTTCCAGGGATGGTGACTCACCCACTTCCCCGGGCAGCCTGCTCCAATGCTTGTCAACCCTTTTGGTGAAGACATTTTTCCTAAGAGCCCATCTAAACCTCCCCTGGTGTAACTTGAGGCCATTTCCTCTTGTCCTATCGCTTGTGACTTGGGAAAAGAGACCGACAGCCACCTCACTACAGCGTCCTTTCAGGTAGTTGTAGAGAGCCTCCTTTTCTCCAGGCTAAAGAAGCCCAGTTCCCTCCTCATAAGACTTGTGCTCTAGACCCCTCACCAGCTTCGTTGCCCTTCTTTGGACCTTTTCCAGCACCTCAATGCCTTTTTTGCAGTGAGGGGCTCAAAACTGGACACAGTATTTGAAGTGCCGCCTCACCAGTACCAAGTACAGGAGGACGATCGCTTCCCTAGTCCTGCTGGCAACACTATTTCTGATACAAGCCAGGATGCTATTGGCTTTCTTGTCCACCTGGGCACGCTGCTGGCTCATATTCAGCCAGCTGTTGACCAACACCTCCAGGTCCTTTTCTGCCAGGCAGCTCTCCAGCCACTCTTCCCCCTCCCTGTAGCATTGCATGGGGTTATCGGGGAGCTACGATGCCTCAGGGATTGGGCAGATTTCCCATTAAGAGTTAGTACTGGACAACAGTACTAACACAAATTCTTTTGTGAATCTAAGAAGTCTCAAAGAAATCAAGAGAAAAATACTGTGCAGATGTAATGTTCCAGAGGTTTTTGTATACACACAATTTCTGTCCTATAGGCAGCTATATTAAACAACACAGACTTCAGCTGAAACAGTATATATCCCTGACCTAGATCCAACTATTGGTATATTTTCTAGGTTTGAAGAGATCTCACTTATTGTATGTTTTGAAATATCATCCCTGCTATGAATTTGTCATGCATCATTAAAATTATAATTTCATTATATCAATATCTCTTCCCTTTAGCTCCAGTAAGTTTCAATGAATCCTTTTTTAACTTCATAATAGGAAGAGCTTGGTAGACAAAAAGAAGTTAAAAAATTGTTTTATTAAATATGCGTAACATGTAATTACTTATTTCCTGCTTAACTGAGCTAGTGAGGAACTCTCTTCCCCAAAGTCAGATCCCTTCACAGAAACCTGCTTGCTTTGAAGAACTTCCACCTGAGAGGTTTCTTGTGTTAAAGTTGGAATGGTCAAAAGGAAACACAAGTTATTGGTTCTTTATTGGTAAAAAGAGACAAGTATTCCCTATATTATGATAATCAGAGCAAAGAAGAAATTCAAATTTCAATGCCTCACATCCTACATGAATATGCTAATCTGTGGCCTTTTGGCTACCCATCCTTTTTTTAGTACAAAACTTCAGTGTTTCTGGCAAGACAATTCTTTTTACCACCACCAGGTTTACCTTACAACACGAATGGGAAATGTGCTCCCCAAAACAGAAATAGAAAAGATTGAAAGTTCTTATTAATTTTTCCACAATTTTGTATGTGTTACCACTTGGAGGAGGAGAGCAGAGGGATTTCAGTGGCTGGCTGGGTCTGAAATAAGAAGTAAATCCCTCTACTACAGTAACACAACATAAATATTGTCCTTGGTTTGGTATATGAAGATTCATCAAGGTGTTGTCGCTCAGGAACTTACTCTAGTTACTTTGCTAGTTTTCCTCTCCTTTCCTTTCAGAAAAAAACCCTGATTGTTTCTTTTCTGTTACACCTGATTTTGAAGTGGTACTACTATATTCTAGCAAGTTGAACAGGATTTCTTACAAACGCCTGGTTTTCTATGCTGAAAAAATTAAACCAGCTGGATATTTTTTTTTTACTTTACATACATTTAATATTTAAAAAGAGAGAAAATTGGATATCAGTCTTATCTATGATTATGCTAAATCTTTATTGCCACAAAAGGAATACTTCCGATGTATAAAGAAATTATCAAACCACAGACAAACATCATCAATTCTCAGTGTTATTAGCTTCAAGCTTAGCTTAATATTTTCTGCCAAAATTTTTTCTTCCACAGCTCATGACTGTCTAAGACACAACATTAAAAACTCCGTATAAAGTCAGCTGATATTGTCTTCTACACCTGGACAAAGAATAAGATTTCTGCATCTATCCGGAAAGTCTCACTTTTTTCCAGCTCAATTTTTTTGGCAAAACATCTTTTTTGATGTACACTTTTAAAGTATTAATGAAACACTAGCACACAAAAATATGTCGAGAATGAACACAGCAAGATTTAGGTTGAAATTTTATGTAAAATGGTGACAGAAAACATTCATTGAATGACTATGGTACGTATGCATTACTTATAGAAAACCTGATACGCCTTAAAAGTAAAAAGCTAAACCTATATTTTGGGGGCTTTTAGTAAAATTTTAAGCTTCTCTTGGAATCTTTAAATGAATTTTCTTACTGAACCTATTTTGTAAGTTTGTGTGCATTTAAACAGAAAAAACATTATCTTTAAAAATCAAGAACAAGAAGTAAGTCACATCATATTGTGTTTATAACAGCGATTGCTGAGTATAAATAACTTCCTTTTGATGCTGGAGCTGACCCCAAAACAGTCCACCTTTTCACCACTGGAGGTACCAGCAATTGCATAAAAGGCAAGCACAAGTTTCCTGCTGTGAAAGTTTCAGAATATATTTCACGTAGATAAGTTAACTATCTATCAATGCCAAAATGATTAGGATATTATATAAACATAATATATACATCACGTTCAAAAAATATAGGTACCAAGGGAGCTATATTTCTCAGACTCTGAAAGTCAAAAGTCACTTCCCATGGATAATGGGTCAAACAATTCTGGTTGTCCTGGCCAGTCCATTGTGCATGCCGCTTTAGAAAAATTGAATAATTAACTTTAAAGACAATTTCTGATTTTGCTTTCAGCAACCTACTGATGCATACATTTAGAGCTTCAGCAACAAGTTTAGTGATTTCTGCCTTAAAACCATTAATAAATGAAACAGATTGAAATCATAATACTGTCAAAGAGAGCACACTGTGCTGCTTTTAGAACTAGAATGTAATCTCCTCTTTCCCAAACAAAGGCCCAAACTGGGCCCTTTTGCTCCCAGATAGAATCCCGTTTCATTTGACTTGCTGTGAAGTCAGCTTCGGTGTAATCTGTATTCATCATACTTCCTTGAACTCAAAGAAATGGTTCTTACACTAAGAACTGTAATTCTAACTCTTTGCAGACTTCACCTTGCCTTTTAACGAACAACTACCAGCAGTCTTTCATGTAACTGTACTTGTTTCCTTTGGGATTTCAGCACGGCATGACTTTGACCAACGCATGTGTTGGAGAATGAAGCCGTTGAAAACATAGTTCCTTCAGCCACCTCAGACCTTGTTCAGACACCTTTCTTCAATGCTGATAAGGCAATAAGTTGTCAGGGTAGATGGGGAGACTCTTAGGTACTATCCTGGCTGTGGAAACAAACATACTGCGATCTCACTCCATCCACACTGTACCTATGAATAAATAAGACCTTGAGCCAACACTTTGTTGACAGTTCAATTTACAGTCTCTTCAAGACAGAAGTTAGAGTACTATTAAGTCAAAGATGACAATGCACGTTTGCAACAATTAAGCCCTGTATCTTTCTAATGGGATCAAGCACCTTTTGGATTGTAATCATAGGCATATGATTACTATTATGGCAAACTGGTAAACTTTAGAACATATTTCTCACTTACTGCTACCACCAGACCATTGCTAGTATTGATGTAGCACCAGAGTCACATGCACCCCTCTAAGCTGATGCACAATCTCTCAAACCTTACTACTTGGCTTGCTGTACTCTGCCATTATCTTCATTAAGTGCATGTCCATCATAGCTTGCTCAGATTTTATTGATTTCAGCCCTGATCTTGAACGAAGACAGAACACTTGCCCGTCAGCAGGAGTCTTGGTAATCAAAATAGTATTCAAAAGGGAGGCAAGAGTCTCTGATTCATAATTCTCAGAGTAGAATGTGGACCGCTCCATCTCCCTGAAGATCAAAATAGCATAGTACTTTATTAAGTAAATTACATCTAAACAGATAGTCTGCTTTGAATATCTAGTGCCTGTTACATCCACCATCACTCTAGGTCATCTCTAATGGAGAAGCAGTTCATAAATCAGGCATAGGGAACCCTGCCACACTGCTTATGTGACATTCACAATAAAGATCCTAGGTAAATTGGAAAAATCCTTGGATGAAGGGTAGATGGGCTCCAAAAGAAAAGAGAAGAAATACATTTTCATTTTATATTTCTCCCCCAATAAACCTCTAAACCCAAAACCTCTTACCAGTAAAAAGTTAATATTTCAGAAAAATTATGTCAGAGTATATGCCAGAAAAATACAATATACTGTTGCAAAGCATCCATGTTCAGAGTACTTTACAGAAATAGTATAAATAGCAGCCCTTGTAAAGGGAAATATCTCCACACAACAAAAGCATTTTGTCCTAAAGTACATTTGTTTATATTACAAAGTGTCTCCTCTCCCAGTCTTCTGTACACTGCTGCCTCTTCAGCACAGTCACAGTCTAGTAGAAGATTAATATTTCAGAACTTGTCATGGGCAGTTTCACTTGACTCTGTCACTGCCTATGTCTGACAAGCTATTTATCATGCTGCTAAGTGTCAGCATTAAATTATCCCTGCTGTTATGACAGCAACATTATTCATCAGGATTACAGCCCCAGTACAAGGCTGCTTACAGCTGTTACCTTCTTCTTCTGAGCTTTATCGATCTCTGCTCTTTCTATTATAAAAAAAAGGGGTCTATGCACATGACCATTCACATCTTGCATGTCTGATGATTTTTATTTCTGTGCTGAAATCGAACAAAAAGACTTCCCAGAAATGGGCTTCCACAGTTATAAAATGTCACCAGCAGAAGAAAATCGCATTCCCTTCAACTGGAGGTGCATTCTCTTTGAGGGGACGGAGAAAGACTGTAAACATTATTGATCATAATGCATAGGCACCCAAGGTTGAAGCATGTTGCTTGACAAATCGATCTGCATTTGTTTTAACCAAGTCACCCTTCCTTAACCACTGCAATGAAATGACAATGAAATCAAGAATTATTTATTGAGATGTGCAGTGTTATTCACAGGCAGCTCAACTGTGCCCTGTCTCCAGTCCGAACTCTGAACACTCCAATTACCTGCTGCGAGGCGCTCAGTCTGGAGCAGAATGATATGATGAATAAAGATAAGGGCATGCTGAATTCTTTAAAACTTCTTTTGCAACTTAAACTTGGCTCACTTTTTTGACATTCTCCCCCCTGCCCAAGAAAAGTTATATTGGTATTTATTTCTAGGTAATAAGCTATAAAGCTATATTGGTATTTATTTCTAGGACTTCTGTGTTTTTAGAATGGTTGCTCTGCAATGACCTGTTGTCATTTTACTCCCATTTTGCCTTTGGTTGCCATTGGTGGACTTCAAAAACAAATACCAGCATTCTTAAAAATATGCTTAAGAAGACATAAAGCCCTACCCATAAGTCTCTATATGATTTTTTAAACTATAAGAATATTTGAGGTTTTTGAAACATAGAAGTCAATTCATATGGCAGATTACGTGATGTCCCATGAGCCAGAGCTTTGGAAGGACTCACCAGGCACCTACAATGTGTCGTATCATGAGTACTGAACTGTTATCAGGAAGAGAGATTTCAATAAATTTAACAATACACCCTGCTATATCCATACCGTTTTCATCTGGTAATTTAGACTTTGATTTTCCAAATCATGCCATTAGCCAGACCTCTCATTGAGTGCTGTTTCAAATCACTAATGCATAAAAACATAAAAAGGGCTTTTGAAAATCAAGTTCTTAAAATGCATTCTAAATTATAAAAGGAAATAAAATAGAAGAATACCATCACAGGGGATGGTATTCTTCTGTTTCATAATCTTGTTTCCTAACATTTCATGGATGTTACTGGTTTTCATATCAAACATAATGTTTAGTGTTTTCCTTAAATATCAAGGTGTGTGATTGAGGAAGACTTTCAGGTTTTATTAAGGAGGTATTTTTCATTTGCTTATCTGCAAGGAATAGATCTAAATGGTAAATTCCAAAGATCCAAAATTAGTGGATAACAAGCCTTTCCACACTTCCAACTTATTTCAAGGAATCACATTTTTAGGCGCATGACACCATTTTTGAGGGGCTGGGGCAGTACTGACCCAATTTTCTCTTTTGCAAGAAGATTGCTAGCCCAGCAAAGGGACGTGGTAGCATGGACCTTCCCACAGGAAACCAGAGCTGTGGTGATGTGAGACTGCGATGTGCCAAACTCATGATCTTGGTGCTGCAGCCTGGCACTACAAGGACATGGAACCAGCTACCACTCTGTCCCCTTTTATTAACCAGCTACACCTAAAAGTGTGGGGAGCACAGCTCAGCCCATCGCCACCACTTTCTTTCACTCACTAGCTTGCTGCCCCGAGGTTTGCACAGATTCATATGTGAGATATTTATATTTTGTACTACACCACTCTACAGCAGAAGATTATGGTAGAATAAGCAGATACATAGAGTAAGATTTTCAATCTACAGGTGTTTTTCATGACTTTCAGGTCCAGATTCATCAAGGTATTGAATCTTGATGGATCTTGGAGCAAGTTGCTCCAAGCATTCTATTTCAAGGTGTGTTAATAGTTCACCTAAATAAAAAATGTTGGGAAGTCACTTTAGTTTTTTCATCCTTTGCAATACTTTTCCTTATATTGGGCAGTAAACTCAAATTCCAATAACAGCATTTTGTTTAACATGAACAGCTGTCAGAATATTCTGACTGAAGTAGTCTTTATATTTTTAACGTTCTTATCTCTAGGAATTAATCTTTAAAAGTCTAAAATGGAAGTATTTACTGCAGGTCTCCAGTTTCTTTGAAATAACACAAAGCTAGGAACTTCCTTTAAACAAAGGTGCAGGGATTTCAAACAGAATAACCTGAATGTATTTTCTACATATAGCATGCATTTATATTTTTCTTTTGACAAAATCAGTCAAAATTTTATAGGCATTAGCACAGAGTCAGGGGACCAGATTACAAGGGTTTTGATCTCAAGGGAAAGTTTGTGGTTAAAAACAAGGATGCTGTCTGAAATTTAGTTTCAAAGTCCCAAATCTGCTATCAACGCTCACACAAATACCACTTCTGATATTCTTCAGCAATTATGCGACCATAATCCATGCTATTAACTAAGAGCCATTTGGTGTTCCTATCACATAGAAAGTTGCCAATCTTTGGAAGACTACACAGAGATGTAAAGAAAATTGCAGTGGTGCGGGTAGGATCAACAAGAACAAATGCTGCTGTTGGAAATGCTGGCACTTTGCCAGATGAGAGTAGCGATTTGAAAGGGAAACATCTATGAACACGTCAGAAAAGTTATTTGCAATTAAAAATCATGGAAAAATTATACTTTGAATTTAATTCTGAGATTGACCTATACACACAGATTCATTTATTTAATAAAACAAGGCCACAGAAGAAGTATTTTCCCAACAGCCTGTCCCTTACAATGGATCTGTTTACTTTAGATTCACTGGTGATTACATTCAGCTGTACTATCTGTTTGAGAGCTTTTAACTTTGAATGCTGCAGTAAGTGTCAATCTTTATATTACTGAAGGACAATTAGGCAAACCATGTAATTGTATTGTCACTTATTAATTTCAAGCTCCAATGTCATAAATTATATGCCTTAATTAATACCACATGTCAATCACAATCTGCAACTTTGAAAGGATAAAGAGGTTAACAAGAATACATAATTAAAAGAAAACAGTGAATAACGGCACGGCTGAACAGTTTATAAAATTAGACAAGAAAACTGGTGCTGTGTCAGCATGTAGGAGCCAAGACAAAAATAGAGGGGTTGACAAAATGCACACAAGAATTAGGAAGTCAGAAAATGAAGGAAAGTTTTAACTGTTAAGGTTTTATTCCATTAGCAAACCAAATGTCTGGCAGAAAGTTATTTGAGGAGAATCACAGAATAAGTCACTAATTCCTTCTGTACCACCCCATACAGGATGAAGAAAGAAGCATGTGTGTTTGCACGTACTTATAGTTGTAATGGCTCAGTTCAGCAGAACCTACTCGTACTGCAATAGCTGTGCCATTGCAAAGAGGTGGCAATGCTGCCTCAACACACAGGCATACCAGAGTTGGCAAAATGTGCCAGTTAAACTCCTTGATTGATATAAGAAATGAGGGCACAAATAAAGGCCACTGCTCCTAGAGGGCTCGGAGCTGTAAGTGCTGTCCTGGCAGGCCCTGTGACGTGGGGAAAAAATTGCAGTAGCCCTCCAGCCCCCTTTATGGTAAGTAAGGACCAAAAGAAATCCAAGCAACAAGTAGTAAAACTGGTTCAAAATGAAAGCATCTCAAATGTGCATGTGGTCAGGCAGATGGAAGGAGTAAGCAGGCAAACAGTGATTCCTGTGATGGAGAATAAGGACATAGAGGAATATGCGGTAACAAGGAGCAACTGAGGATACGGTATCAGTCACTTCCAAGCCTGGCAAAGTATTATCTCAGTCTGTCTACAGACTATGGGACATTTCCTAAAGAAGAAAAGGATACGTGGTTAGGGATTTTGTTTTTAAGCTGTTAACGTGTTAAAACTGTGTCTGTACTAGCTGTAAGGAATTTAAGATCCTGTAATGAGTAGAAGTGAGATGGACTGAGAGCTTATTCAAAAAGAATAAAGAATATTTCTGTTTTCTCCACCACTTATATTCTTCTATTAGAAGAATAAAATTTCTAAAGAAAAAAAAACATTTCTAAATAAGAAAAAAATAGACAAATGTTCAGAGGCTAATATCCAAGACCTCCTAGAGATACTTTAAACAGACACTCGTCTCTCACAGTTAGGTCAACGTTTTACTTTTCACCTGGGTACACTCCAAGAAACAGGGAGAGGGGAGACAGGAGCCTGTCCATCTAATTTACTTTTCAAAGCACCCACAGGCACATTCCTAAAACCCAGAAGCCTCCCCCTACCCCTTCCCACTCATGCAACACCCACAAGAAAGCAAAGGACATGGCATACCTGGCAGTGGCAAGGTGCTTTCTCTAGGTGACGACACATGGACTTCTGACACCAGCCGAATGTGAAGGATATTCTCTTTCATCTATTTTCCCACCAAGCTGAAGCATGCTTTTCTCATCCTTCTTGAAGAAGAGCAGTTTGTCTCCCTCTGAGCCATCTGAGGGACTGACAACGTGGCACGGTGCCATGTAGGCTTGCAGCTACAGTATAGGGCAGATGCTCTTACCCAGCCAAGGAGAAGAGCTAGCGGAGGCCCCTTGTTTTGGCACATACCAAAGCAAGATTCATTATAAGCTCTTCTCTACTTTTAGGGCCTGAAAAACTCAGCTGGGGTTGATTTAAGATACCAGGGCCGCAGAAATTCTGGCAGAAAATAGCTCTGCAGAATGGGGACAGCAAAGCCTAATAAAGAGTATATGCTTATGCTCCCAAGCTGGACCTATAGCCACAGCATGGGTGCAGTCTCCCCTAGCCTTCCTCCTTCTTTTTCCAGTATGAGATTGCCATGGCCAGGCCAGCATGGGGCCCAGGTGGGCAATGCTACCTTCCCACCTTCCATGGTCATCCAACGCGAATGCAACCGCCCGTCCCATCATTACCCTAGTCCTTCAGTTTTCTGTTCCTCAGTTTACTCTCATTTCAACAACTTGCAAAAGGCAGCACCAGAGAAGCTTGCAAACTCTATTGACATATTTAGGTAGCAAGAATAATTTTATTCCAACCTGCAATCATAAAAAACTACTCACAAAGCTGCTAAACATGTATTGCAGTTTTCATTGCATTCCCCAGACAACTGAGCTGGGACAGCCCCAAAGGTGTGCCCTGAAGTGTAATGACCCACAACCTTGGGCAATGCCAGGAGTAGAAGCAGCTTGTCAGTACCTCATCATTTCTGACACCACTTTTCTGTAGGAATGTGTCTGAGAGAAAATGGCCATGTGAGCCAGCCTCCCTACTATGAGAGATTAGATTAAGGGCAAAACAGGTGGTAGAAGATGGAATTAGTACATGGGAAAAATGAGAACTGAGAAGGTAGAAAACATGTTGTGCTAATGACTAAGCAATTTACTATGTGAATTCTTGTAACCAATCTGATGTGTGAACGAACTGCATGCACAGCGCGTGAACAGTGTAACTAGCTAATCAGAAATAAGCAAGTGGCATGTTCGGCTACAACACAGGGTATAAAAGATGATGATCTGTGCTTAATAAACGGCTTCTGTTTATTCACATTAGATAGTCTGGAGTCCAGTTATTTCTCCTCAGATGGTGACCCCGACGTGATACCGATCGGCGCTTGGCTTGAGCAACGGAATGCAAGGGGCGGAAGACCCAGAAGGAGATCCACCGGCTGGAGGACGGCTCAGCTGGACTGAGACCGGGCGGATTGGGCAGCAATCTGGAATAGAGGAAACAAGGACTCTCTTGCTGCCAAGGATAAGTTTAACAATGCTACTAGTACAGCTATTTCTGAGTTATTGCTAGATGTAGATAGTATTTGATATGCGATGTTGCAAAACAGAACTGCTACTGATTTTTTGCTTTCAGCTCACAGACATGGTTGTCAAGATTGTATTGTATGAATCTAAGTGACCACTCCAAATCCATCCA
Source organism: Chroicocephalus ridibundus (assembly GCF_963924245.1). Taxonomy (NCBI): domain Eukaryota; kingdom Metazoa; phylum Chordata; class Aves; order Charadriiformes; family Laridae; genus Chroicocephalus; species Chroicocephalus ridibundus. The sequence continues at coordinate 64,104,392 of NC_086285.1, read as the reverse complement.
TGCCCAGTTGCAGGAACTGCACCGACCGAACCAGCAACTTGTGGAGACCACTGGGTGAAATCTCTTTGCTGGATGGACTTGGGGGTGGGGTTGGTTGAAGCAAATTATACTCATCGCCTGTGTGGAAGGAATTTGTCTGTTACGTTTAGTATGCTGTTTGCCGTGTTTAATAAGCATTATACAACCAGCTGTAAATGCCGCTTTGCATCGTACCCTTGTACGAGTTGTAGAATATGTTGCTCTAAAAACTATGTGTGTATCCGTGAGAACCTGACCTTCACAGAAGAAGATAACAAGAAGGGATTACAACAATGTAGTCACGTATCAGACAGCCGCTGTTAGCAAAGCTGGATCATGAGTTTGGTGAGACTCGCTGCATACGCTGGCCACGTGTGCAGCGACTCTGGCCTGTACTTTTCTACTCAATCCAGTGCAGGAGAGTCTGGTGGGACTCGCTGCGTGCACTGGCCATGCATGCAGCGACTCTAGCCTGTACTTCTCCACTCAATCCAGTGCAAGACATAAGGGGGCTGTCTCGGGTCAGAGAGGAGGAGAGAGACATGAGCGCACTTTGAAGATACAGGGGATGCCCTGAAGCGCTGTGTCTGCCCCCGCCCCCCCCATAAGTTCTATGTTCATTAACCCCAACAGCTCCGAAGGCATTACAGCATGTTGCAAGATAAGATATAGTCTACTACTGCTGCAAGACGCATTGAACACCTTCCTACAAGAATTTCAACTTTATGCCCCGACAGGACAGTGGGATGATGCACTCGCAAAGAGCCTGACTGCATTAGAGTGGGTATTTTTGCCGATTGTCAGCAGCTGGCTCCTCTGCCATCATTTGCGGGGGTTAACCTGCGAGGGCTTACACCTGATGAACTTTGGCAATCCAATGTTACGTGCATTATGGAATTTGGACATGTTTCAGTCGATTTGTTTTCTCACTTTGTTGTGGCTACTGCTCATACAGGAGAGAAGGCTCGTGATGTTATTCAACATCGGTTGCAATGCATTGCAGTCATGGGAGTACCGAAAACTATAAAAACTGATAATGAACCAGCTTATGTGTCCGCTAAAGTACAGGCCTTTTTTTTTACAGATATGGGGTATTAAACATGTCACCAGTATTCCCCATTCCCCGACTGGGCAAGCAATTGTGGAGCGTATGCATCATACTTTAAAAACCATGCTTGCTGAACAAAAAAGGGTGAATCCCGTAGGTATGACACCTCAAGAGTGAGTGTGTAAAGCAACTCATGTTTTAAATTTTCTAAACGTGTCTTCTTTGTCATCCACAGCAGTAGAGCGACATTTCATAAGAACTGCTGAATGGCCTGAACAACCGAAGGTGTATTATAAGCACCCTAAATCGGAGTGCATGCTAACCACAGATAATACTGCAACAAATAGAAGTTGTGAGCAAGACAATTCTGTAATGATTTGTACTTCTCATCCGTATGTTTGCTTCGGCTCAAAACGCAAGTATACAAGAATGTAATCGATCTAATTGTGTAAATTTAACGCGAGTAAGGTATAAAACAGCAGTAATATGGATAGGGAATCGGCAGAATGCATTAAAAACACGTCTTTCTCTGTATTGGGATTGGGAGTACAACTCTCAAAGACTTTGTGTTACATCTCTCCCCTGGAATACGTTGCTACATGGCTGAGAAATGGTTAAACATCATCTCCAAGGTGCTTTTGACATGTCATTGCAACAAAATATTCGTCCTTTACATGATCAGCTAAAAGCTCAAATACTAAAGATTCAAGACTTAATGAACCGCAATGTATTTGAAATATTACAAAAGGATTTCTCGTGGGTAAATCCAAAGAAATTGGCTCTCTGGGATAAATTTAGGAATCTGGGTATTTATTGCCTTAGCAGGGTTCTTTTTGATTCTGTTTTTAATTGTGTTTAGTATATAACCTGCTAAGAGCATCACAACGAGCAGAAGCACAAGTCATGGCGACCTTGTTAATAAATGGTCTGATGTTAAGCAAAAAAGGGGAAGATGTGGCAGATCTACAAGCAGAGGCCTGCGTACGGCCAAAGACACAGAAAGCAGCAATAACATGGTACATGGACAATAAATGGCATGATATTGTGATCACGGACTGTAAAGGGTCCACACAAAAGCTAGAATTACGTGCTGTACTAGAAGTGTTTGCAGGTGGACAAAAGGAGGTATTAATATCATATGTGACTCCTTATATGTGGTTGGAAACGTTCAACGAATGGAGCGTGCTTTGCTGAAGGAGGTCAAAGATGAGCAGCTGTTCACCCTGCTCCATGAATTGTTGCTACTACTCAATGAACGGCACGATCCTTATTTCATCACCCATATTCGCAGCCATTCGGGGCTCCCAGAAGGTTTAGCTGAGGGCAATAGACGAGCTGATAAACTTGTGGCTCCTGCATGCGCCACACCACCTCCAGATAAGTTTGCACAGGCACGGGCATCTCACACATTCTTCCATCAATCTGCACAAATGCTGAGCAGACAATTCGGGATCTCGGATCTGATGCCCGAGGTATAGTGCAAACGTGTGCTGATTGTCAACCATTTATACCTAACTTCAACCCAGGCGTCAGTCCCCGAGGGCATGGACCTTTGGAGTTCTGGCAGACTGATGTAACCCATGTGTCAGAGTTTGGAAAACTGAAATTTATACACCTGAGTGTAGACTGTTATTCAACTGCAATTTGGGCAACTGGGCAGACTGATGAATCTAGTAAACATGTACAAAAGCATTTGCGATCCGCGTTTGCGGCCTTCGGTGTACCACGTGTGATAAAGACTGATAATGGCCCAGGGTATGTAGCCCGTTCAACAGAGGTATTTCTACAGCTGTGGGGCATTACACACGTGACTGGCACACCACATTCTCCGACGGTTCAAGCCATAGTGGAACGCATGAACCAGTCTTTAAAAAATTTGCTTCAAAAACAAAAAGGGGGAGAGCAAGGGCTGAGTCCTGTAGATCGACTGAACAAGGCCGTTTACGTCCTGAACTTCCTACGCCTTCCTCAACACTGCCTTGTACCTCCAATCGTGCGGCACGGCGCAGGCCTGCAGAGAGACCTGGGAGATTTTAGGCAGGAAAATGGCATGGTAGCAGTTAATTAAACAGTGTGACGGGGAAGTGGGAAGGACCGTGTAGACTATTAACCTGGGGTCGAGGATATGCCTGTGTCGTTACAGATGCCGGAACCAGATGGGTACCAGCCAAGTGTATAAAGCCCTGGTTTGAGCAGACGGATTCGAATGAGTTACCCCACAGTACCAACAACGACGATGAGGGCTGAAGAAGTGCAGTGCCCTAGGTGTGGAAATGTGACCCATAGATCCTTGTGCCTTGTGAGGATTGTTGAGGCCGGTGGTGGTTTGAAAGACCACGTGCTGCGGCCTGGTGTGCTGTGTGTTTTTAATCCGGTGTGCTGTGTATTTTAATTCTAGTGTGCTGTGTATTTTAATAAGGAATTAGGTAAAGTGACGGGGTACGCTGTCTGTTTTTAATCCGGTGTGCTGTGTATTTTAATTCCGGTGTGCTGTGTGTTTTAATAAGGAGTTAAGTAAGGTGACAGGGTGTGCTATGTGTTTTAAATCCGGTGTGCTGTGTGTTTTTAATCCAGTGTGCTGTGTGTTTTTAATCCAGTGTGCTGTGTGTTTTAATAAAGAACTAAGTAAGGTGATGGGTTTAATTCATTTAGCTATTGCAATAGAGTACATAGAGTCAGGTTCACCTCAACATGAGCTGGCTGAGCAACAGGGGATTAGGGAAGTCTACCATTCACAAGGATTTGTCAAGGTGTGGCATACAGTGCTGTCACACAGTGCTACTGCCAGAGGTTTGGTCGGTTCTGGAGGACTAGTGGGAACAGGTAGTACGTCACTGTAGCAACAGGTTCGGTCATCTACAGCGCAGAAAGAAGGGCAAGGGTACTGATATTTGAAGATGCCACTGAGAATAAGTGTCGGGCTTATTCTTGTGATTGGAAGTTGCAGCTGAGCACAAAATTGAGAACCCTTGGTATTTCGGCTTCTTTTAATACAGCAGGATTCAATTCAGTTTACCCAACATTTAACACGTCCCTAGTGAACTTTTGTGGAGACACCACAGGGGTGATGATTGATTTTTGCTGTTGGCTCAGGGTCATGGATGTGAAGATTTTGAAGGTATGTGTTGTATGAACCTTTCTGACCACTCATCATCCATTCATAAGCAGTTACGGGAGCTGAAGGATAACATGTCCAAATTAAAAGCGGTTAAAAACAGTTTCGATGATTGGTTAAGCTCATGGGGTATAACGGGATGGTTATCAGACTTACTAAAACAAGGCCTCATGCTATTGTTGGTTATATTATTATTGATTATGGTAGCCTCATGTGTTCTCCGCAAAGTGACTGACATGATAAAAAATGCCATGCATAAGGTCTGGCTGGCTCAAGAAAAAAAAGGGGGTATTGTAGGAATGTGTCTGAGAGAAAATGGTCACGTGAGCCAGCCTCCCTACTATGAGAGATTAGATTAAGAGCAAAACAGGTGGTAGAAGATGGAATTAGTACATGGGAAAAACGGGAACTGAGAAGGTAGAAAATATGTTGTGCTAATGACTAAGCAATTTACTATGAGAATTCTTGTAACCAATCTGATCTGTGAATGAACTGCATGCACAGCGCATGGACAGTGTAACTAGCTAATCAGAAATAAGCAAGTGGCATATACGGCTACAACACAGAGTATAAAAGATGATGATCTATGCTTAATAAACGGCTTCTGTTGATTCACATTGGATTATCTGGAGTCCAGTTATTTCTCCTCACTTTTCCTTTTCCTAAGCAGCCCTACTATATAAATAATATCTCCTACTTTATATATAGCTAGCTGTGTTTCAAGGCAGATATTTGTTTTTATGTACGGCCTTCTCTCTTAAATTTTATCCCTTTTTCTCCTGTGTCTTTTCTTCTCTCTAACTTCAATATTTGCTTTAATATATAAAACCATACTGGATCTGAAGTTTGAGGCTTTCTTTCATGCATATACCATATGTCAAGATTTCTCCAACTACTTATATTTGTGATCATAGATATTTTCATTTCACAATCTATCAGGTAAATAGGGCATACTTTATTACTACAAGCAGTAACTATAAGTGGCTTTAGTGGCCTGAATTTTCTCATACTATAAAAATTTTTTAAAGAAACTTCTGTCCCCCTGTACTCAGCACTGGTGAGGCCACAGCTCAAATACTGTGTTCATTTTTGGGCTCCTCACTACAAAAAAGACATTGAGGTGCTGGAGAAGGTCCAAAGAAGGGCAACGAAGCTGGTGAGGGGTCTAGAGCACAGGTCTTATGAGGAGGTAACTGGGCTTATTTAGCCCGGAGAAAAGGAGGCTGAGGGGAGACCTTATGGCTCTCTACAACTACCTGAAAGGACGCTGTAGTGAGGTGGCTGTCGGTCTCTTTTCCCAAGTCACAAGCGATAGGACAAGAGGAAACGGCCTCAAGTTACACCGGGGGATGTTTAGATGGGCTCTTAGGAAAAATTTCTTCACCAAAAGGGTTGACAAGCATTGGAGCAGGCTGCCCGGGGAAGTGGGTGAGTCACCATCCCTGGAAGGATTTCAAAGATGTGGTGCTTAGGGACATGGTTTAGTGGTGGACTTGGCAGTGTTCAATTAACAGTTGGACTCAATGGTCTTAAAGATCTTTTCCAACCTAAATGATTCCATGATAATTTATGTTAGATTTAAGAACACTACTGTTGCAACATGTATATCTGATGTACTATTTTAATTTATGGATGCAATATATTCTTTCTTGTACAGTACTCACAGTGATGCCATAAAGTATTTTAGTCACTGGTAGAGTGATCTTCACTCAAGATAATTTTCTCCCTTCTGCAGCTACTTTGCATCAAAAGATTGAGGCGTTAACATAACAATAACTAAATTACAGTTCAAGAAACAAATTCCTTGGTAAACTCAATCCTGGAGGGTACTGGAAACATCTTCTGAAGCACTGAGTACTTCCAACTTTTACCAAAGTCAATGAGAAATGCAGGTGCTCTGTCGCTTGCATAATTGATCTCTTCCATATTATCAGTTACCAGCTGTTATCTAATACATATCGTATTGTATGAAAAAGAGCTATTTTCAATGTTCATTGTGGTGAGAACCATTAAGGAAATTTACTTGTCAGGCTTCACACATCATTAAATCACTTCTATATGCAAAAAATAAAATAAAATAGAAGATACGTTAAATTATCCCACCAAAACCTGTTGTATCTGCTTTCTGCATTAGCTATCAAAGTAATGTTCACATTCTTTTCAAGTATCATTATAACATGATTTTGCATTAGGAAACAATGAAAACTGCAACATTACTTCATGAATAACTCCAGCCCCATCCTTAAAGACGCTGAACTACAGTTCTGCTCAAGTAATTGAAAGAAGTTTTCAGCAAGCCAGGGATTACATACCTAATCTGCTGCGCCTGGTTAGAAACAATCTGTCTGTATCTCCTGTTCTTTTCTTCCTAATCAGATGAACCACTTTCTCACATTAGGTGCATGCGTAACTGAGCAGGCCTGAGTAGCCTGTAGCTTTCCCCTTTTGTTCACAAGAAGGGAGATGTGTACAAGAAATGCACAGAACAAGAGCCAAGAAAAGTTAGAGGTTGAGTCCGCGCCCTCCCTCCTCTCAGGCAGTTTGGCACACCAGTGCTGCTGTTTGTCCCCTGCCACCATTGGCAGGTGCGCTCCTCCACCTGGCCCTGGCTCATATCCAGCTCGAGGTCATTTGCAGCATACATGCCAGAGCACAGCAAAGCACAGAGGGGATGCTTCATTACAGAGTCCCTTCTTAGAGCCTCCAAACCCTAAAAATCCATCCTGGAAACTCTGCAGGCCTTGTCCTCAGGACAATTCATCACTTGCCCTGCCCCCAGGCTGTAGAGATGCATCTCAGCACAACAGTCACTGCAGCTCACTTTCTTGTGACTTGGAGATGTCCTGGTCAAGCCTCCCTCCTCCCAGCAGGTCTGCACTGGAGCTCCAGGAACCAGGGAGGGGAGGACTCCCCCCTCCAAATTCCCAGCCAGAGCATGCTCCTCGGCAGCTCTTGCAGGCATCGGATGCTCAGCTGGCGCTTCCTGGATGGATTTGATATGTGCTGGTGGCAGCCCAGACAGATTTTCCTCAATAATTGGACCCCACCTCAGAGCTGAACAGGGCAGCTGTATGTGCCCCACAGTCCTTACACTAAGCCCCACTTACTTATAGCTCCCTTTCCAAGTGCTGGAAAAATCACCTGACTTTGCATCCTTTCAATGGTGAAGAACATAATCCCAAAAGACCACAACATGAAGACAAGCAAAAACAAACCCCCAAATAGTTATTTTTACAATCTCTTGATTTTTAATAAAAGGTCCTGATTTTGAAGGTCCAACACAATTATACGATATGCAGTGCAGGTTTCAGACTGCGCTCAGCATCACAGTATCTGAGTGCCTTCTGGCACAGTGTTAAGCAACCTAACTAACATCTGTCATGGCTTTTTTTTCTTCTCATGCTCTGTATCCTTTTTCTACCTCCCTCCTTCCAGGGCAGATGTGTAAAACGTGGAGTGTTTCATTTTGGATATTTTTAAAGGTTCGTGTTATGTGAGTCTGTCTATGAGTACAGAATGAGACTAGAAAACAAACATAGCATTTTTATTTACAGAAGGAGAAAATAGAAATAAATATATATATATGTATATATATACACACACCTTTGCAAACTCACATTTCATACATAGAAACTCAGTTCACAAAATCATAGTGGGGGAGGGCCTTAATGGACAGAGCTGGAGGAAAATGGTGACTCCTTCCATTGAGGAAAAATCTGAGTAGCACTGCTTTATGGTGCTTTGGGGAAATGCAGTGGGTGAAGGTACTACTAGAATTAACCCATCTGCATCTGAGAGGATGCAGTATCCTTCCTAAGTGCTGTGCATCAGTATCGCAATCTGCTAAAGCACTCTCACAGTTGCACCATCATTTTAATACTCCCTGCAAATGTCAGGGTGATACTGCTACCGTAATTCTTACAATTATTCTCTCTGGTTTCAGAATTTCCCACTGAGTCCTTACTCAAGATGAACTTCCCTTGAAGTTAGTAAGAATATAAGGACCGATGGGGAGGGAGGGAGCTGGGGAAAGGAGGCTTGGAAATTTCAGAATCTGATGAGTTAATTTATTTGACGCCGACATATTTTTATTTGCTTGCTATTATTTCTTTTTCATTTGTCTATCACTGTTTGGAAAACAGCAGCAGCCTACCCGCTTTACAAATCGCGAACATCAGAAATAGCAGCCATTATCCACAGGCTACGTTTCTGCGGTCGTTTTGCCAGGGACTGCACGCGCTTCCCTTAAGAGATTCTCTTCTTCATACTTGATCTCTTGTCTCCCTGTTGAAAATATCACTGACACCGCTGAGGCTAACAAGGTCAAGTGCTTTGAGATGGAAGCCTTTTGTACTGATGAACAGCTGAAGGGTGCGACATATGTTTTAGGGCCCTAGCAGCTGGCTCAGTGAGAGCCTCTTGGGTCTCTTTTAATGATAAATCCAGGCCCTGCTACTTCATCTCAGCATGGAAATAGCAGCGTGTTAACATTCATCCAAACTCTTGTGTCTGTCATTAACTCAGCCCTTCTACTGTAGTTACATGGCAGAGCACAGCTGACATATCACCTGTCCTCCCACCTCACAGAACAGTAGGGCAGGTTATGCATCAGTGCAGCATTTAAATGCCATTTGAATGAAAACTACTGATTACTCCACATGTTTTATGTCTCTTTTTTTTTTTTTAATTTTCCTGGATGCCAGCTGATCACAGTTGTTTCTTCCTTTTGTTATTTTCTGTACTCTAAATATACACGCGCACACGCACACATATATATATGAAGCTTTCTAACTGATGCTTACAAATTGTGTTAGTCATACATACAATAGAAATAAAAGAAGCATATCTGCAATTGTCTCTAGAGGAACAAATCAGCTCATGGCTGCACAAGGCCCCGAAGGTCACAACCTCCCATTGAGCCATGCTCAGAGGAATGAAAGAGAATAACAAATTCAGCAATAAATGCTTTCTTTAGAGAAAAGTTTTGAAGCCACTGGTCAGGAGGGGGGGAGTTTTCCCACTTCTCCTCCTCTAACAGTCTTCAGTCCTCAACTTTATCTTTTAACAAGTACTTTGGGATCCTTGAGAGTGAAAGGTGCTATATAAATGAGAGATGTATTAATAAAATCCCCAACTGCAGTTCAGCTGCAAGTGGGAGCTCCTCCAGCTCAAGGCTGGAGTAATTCTGCTAGGCAACCACAGATGGTGTGACAGATGATCTCAGCATCCCATCCTTCTATGTTTTTTTTTTGTTTAAATTAAAACAAAAAAAATTATAAAGCTATCTTGGCATGCTACAGATTTCAAGGGCCTTAAGTTCATCTTCAGAGCTAGCTTTGGTCCCTTTACTGCTATTCCTTGTCAGAAAGTTTTATACCTGAATCCAGCTGGGGAAAGAATGTGTATGCTAGACATTTGCTTCCACCTTGCCACAAATGGCAGGGGAGGGAGAGAGGTGAATGCCTGGGATAAATGAATCTCTCTTGTTGAGAACAGAAGCAGACTTGTCATCCAAGAAAGAGTTCAAAACTTCAGGGTTTTTGGTTCTGTCCCAAATAGTTGAATATCCAGTCAGCCCATAACAGACTTTCTTTGAGGTGCTGGCTCTTTCTAAGTGCTATCAGCACTGGTGCCCATACTTGAGTTAAACGATAAACCACCAGAAGATGTGGACAATTGACATAATGTAGAGACAGGAAGAAAAAATTAAAAAGGTACATGAACACGGTGTGGAGGTAACCTGCTATTAGATCTGCTAAAGACAATGTTCTGGTCATTGGAAATTGGCTTTTCACCCCTGTACCACCACTGTGATCTTGGTACTGTGCAGTCGTACCAGAGCACAATAACATAAATCACTCAAATCCCAGTGGTTTTAATTGGCTGTTACTTATAGAGGTTAACTCTGATCCAAAACGCTTTTTTTTTTTCAGCATTGTGGCGAAAAATAAGGCTCACCTTAGAACCCTAGAAAATTGCAGAAGTTAGACTTTTTGCACATAGCTGTTAATGGAAGAGGATGCGATAGCATGCCATTTGTAATAGAAAACATTTTTTAAATTATTGAACACCTCTTGATAAAAGATAGCATAAAACCCAGGTATTTTTCATTTATCAGGACAGAAGCGTTACCCTCTTAACTCCGTCTTAGTTTAGTCACGTGTAGATTTTGGAAAAGGAAAATTCCCTCTGTTTTCCTGTGTGTGAGAAAGGTTATACAGGTAGATCATCAACTGGAAATGTTGATTAGTATATGACTTTTCTTGTTGGCCACTGTGCATCATCCTTAATTCTCTTTAATCTTTCAAACTCTAGATCATTTATTGAGATAATGCCTAAAACAGAATTTAAAATCTCATTCCTAAAAGTAAAAGTAAATTTGCTTGCTTTTAAAAGCCAAGCCTTCAAACGTTCTATTTATGTCAGAAATACTTATTTTCCTCTCATTTGAACCAGAGAATAAAAATGGTCATGCCAATAAAGTCAATGCTGTGACATCAGAACTTGTCCTAAAGTCTTTGAAACTAAAATATAAAAACTTCTTTCGGATGTCTTGTTTTTTCTGATTTTAATATAATCAAGATTTATGCTTCCATTGTATTTATTGGTTTATTAGCTGAGCCTTATTATCAAAATACTTTGTGATGCACAGCATATGCAATTAACACCATGGAAGAACTTATAAAGAAAGTACTTTGTGCAAAAGCATCTGCTGTTATCAAGAAAATGACCTACATAAAGTCTTCACATAGCAATGCATTTTGTAGCAAAACAGTCCCTGGAATTTACTGAGTATGCTGCTTCACATGTTCAAACCTTTACAGGTGAAAAAAA
>NC_086285.1:60700640-60780677 GCF_963924245.1 Chroicocephalus ridibundus | reverse complement strand
AAGAGAAGAGAAGAGAAGAGAAGAGAAGAGAAGAGAAGAGAAGAGAAGAGAAGAGAAGAGAGAGAAGAGAAGAGGAGAGAAGGGAAGGGAAGAGAGAAGAGAAGAGGAAGAGAAGAGAGGATAGACGAGAAGAGGAGAGAAGAGAAGGAGAGGAAAGAAGAGAAGAGAGATAAGGAGAGGAGAGAAGGGAAGGGAAGAGAGAAGGGAAGAGAGAAGAGGAAGAGAAGAGAAGAGTTAAGAGAAGAGGAGAGGAGAGGAGAGGAGAGGAGAAGAGGTAAGAGGAGGGGAGGAGAGAAGAGAAGAGAGAAGGGAAGGGAAGGGAAGGGAAGGAAGGGAAGGGAAGAGAAGAGAAGAGAAGAGAAGAGAAGAGAGGAGAAGAGAGGAGAAGAGAGGAGAAGAGAGGAGAAGAGAGGAGAAGAGAGGAGAAGAGAGGAGAAGAGAAGGAGGGAGGGGGAATGGAAGGGAAGAGGACAAGAAGAGGGGAGAGGAGGGGAGGGGAGGAGAATCGAGTTAGAAGGGACCTACAATGATCATTGAGTCCAGTTGAGGGGAGGGGAGGAGAATCGAGTTAGAAGGGACCTACAATGATCATTGAGTCCAGTTGCCTGACCACTTCAGGGCTGACGAAAAGTTAAAGCATATTATTAAGGGCACTGTCCAAATGCTCTTACGCACTGAGAGGCATGGGGCAGACATTTCTAGGGGAAGTGACTCACAGCTGTTCTGTGCCATTGCTTAGTTTCTTGACTGTTGTGGAGACTGGCAAAGCAGTACTTCAGCAATGGTCTGAACTGCATATGAACAATATCATCACAAGAGTGCTGCTTTGGTATCAGCAGAAAGCAGATATTGCTAAACTAAATGTTGAAAAGTATTATAGATGGAACCCAGTAGTTTGCATTATGATGCCTGGTCTCTAGATGCTTAAGGTCTAGTATAGCCAAAACCTTGAGTTAATTTGCTATTTTGAGGTAGGGTAAAGAATAGCCAGTAAATGTCCAAAAATAAAGTTTGTGTGATTTCTGTCTAGATCACATAGGTTTTAGTAATTTGCATATGGAGAGAGCTGCCAATATGCCTTAATGTTCCTATCCAGAAGTCTGAGAAAATCTAATTAATTTTCATAGCTAGGAGACCTATTCTGTTGGCTGATAACAACTACTTTCACACCATTGCGTGGAAAAAGTGATAGACGTACACTCAGTAGAGCAAGTAATCAGTTTTACCCTAATTCTGTGGTCTTTTTTCATAGCCAAGTACTAAACCCAGATAGTAACAGATGATGGCCTTTTTTTTTTTCTTAAAAAGGAAGGTAATTTACAAGTCAATTATGAAGGAATTAAAATTGCTGTTGCTAAAATAAACCAAGTACATTGTGTTTTTTGTGACTGATGCTTTTAGTTATTTGTTATTATGGTTTGCTTTTTCTGTTCAGCAATTTACAGTGTGTCTTCCACATATTATTGCAAATTAGCCTACTTTGCTGGATAACAAATACTTTTATCTCTTCACTAAACAAAAGACTGCATAAAATGAATAATATTAATATTAGTATGTGGAAAACCTAGTGCTCCAAAAAGCCATTGTAAGTACACTTGAACAATAATTACAGGCAACAATGCCTACGCTCCTTGAAATTTGTCATAGAAATTGTCATAGCACTAAACTTGATTAAAATCTGTGACAGCTGAGAATGCCATCTACTTAAAGACATTACCAAACCATGCCTGCCCCCTTTAGAAAGAAACACACAAAAATACGCCCAAAAGCTGAAAATGTCTTCCTTTTCCTCTGTTTTCATATATTGATTTCTGGAAACAAGGTGTTCCCACTTTTATTATTATTAGTGCACCTATCTGTATGAACCACATGGACTCCAGTTATACAATACAGCAAGACAACAAAACTCAATGATTTGTCAAGAGCTACCTGCAGTGTTTGGGCCCAGATGCCATATCCAGGTTAAGTGCTATGGCACTGCACACGCACCTTGGCACCATGCAGATCAGTTTTTGGTTCCTGCTAGCTTTATTTTTTCTGCTGAAGACACAAAATAGCATGAACTTTCATCCTTTGACACAGGCTTGGCTGTATGCTTGGGAAGGATTACTTATGTTTAATATCATGGCGATTTTGTTAAATCAGAGTATTAGACTGATGGTCAAAAAGTACACTACCCACACCTCTGCACCATTTAAGGCTATCTGTCAAGATCATGCTATGCTAGTAGGCAAAATAATGTTAAATAATACAAGCAATTCCCAAGGCAACTAATCCCTAAGGAACAACATATGAAAACATTTGGAAGTAATTCTAATGACATTAAGGTCAGTAAATCACACAGATGCACTGTACACCTTCACATTACGCACTATGAATGGTTAATTCACAACCTGTAAAGTTGTAGGCTGAACACAGACCAGGTGCTAGACTGGACACATCTTATTTTTCATCTGTTCTTACCACTAAATATGATGGTGGTGGTTCCTTTTGTTTCCATGTCGTGTAAGATGACATGATAAAACTGGGGGACTAATGATTACCAAGATGGTCTAGACAACGTGTGCTGGACTTACTGCTCAGGCTTTTTTTTTGGCCTTGCCATGTTCAAGAAAGCACTTGAAATAAAGCGGTTGAAAGCCCGTGTCCAATGGATAGTCTGAACTGGAATATTTACCACACTTTAGAACAAGTAATGAATAAAATGCTAAGTGCAACTTAGTGTGCCATGTGGAGAGTCTTGGTTTTGCCTAATATTTAACATCAACCTTGTTGGTCGACGTCTGACAAGAACTGAAGCATCACTGTAGCCAAGCTCCACCACAAAAGAGGTTCTGTGTACACAAGCTGGTCAGCTGGTGCAAACATGGTTGCTCAAGATGCTAAATATTGCTGCTTTTTGGCATAAACATGAAAAACTTCCTATTTGAGTTAAGACGTTCTGAATACTGTTATTTAATATTGGAAATGCAACTGAGCTTTATTTTCAGTAGCAGAAGACTACTGTTCTTTGTTTACCAGTAGAGTACACCCTACTCCAGAAATTTCCAGAATAGCTATTGTTGTCCAAATGAAGAAAGTACACACAGAGATATTTTTAGGTTGTGAACATGCGTTCTAGCACCTTATTTTTCTGATGTACAGTTATGTATGACTCTCAGCTTCAAAATGACCTATTTTTAGTCAGGAACTAGAACTGTGAGGAGGAACTACAGTTAATATTTGTTAAACTGATCTCTAACGAGGCAGAAATTTTCATTTGCTCTTCAAGTGACTCAATCACCACCACTAAAGACTCCATTAGTTCAGAACTGTGATCTGTTGTCAGTTTAATTCTGATTAAATAAACAGTAAAAATATCCTAACCTCTAACAGAGTGATACATATATCAGGTTTTAATTATTTTTTTTTTCAAACCAGTACTCACCTCCCTTACATGACCTTTAGGTCATGTAAAGTCAAGTGATTCCCATTTTGTAATGACCTCTCAGTTTTTATGGATTTAAGGAGCTCTGTGAAACCAATTATTATTACTGTAACTGTCGCATCTTAGCCTCATTCCTTCTTGTTAAGACTTTGAGAATTTAATTAAAAGTAGGAGTTAAAGACCCCTACAGATTTTCCCCTATTAAGTTTGGACAGCCATTTTTACAAGGAATTACAAATGAACTGGATTAGAGACGCTAGTTCTCTGGTTGCTTCAGACTGGGGAGGCTGGCGAGGAGGCTTGTGTGATCTTTTGCATGAGTGGCTGTTGGTTTTGTTTGCTGTCCTTGACATTTCTACCCTCCAAAATTCCAGGCACCACTGATGAGTCTCATTAAGTTCTTGCTAAATCAAAGTTGCCCTGTCTGTCACTCCCATAAGCTGGTGATCAGGATATTTTCATCAAAGAGGTCATTAATGTGCTGATGTTGCTCCATTGGTGGTCAGTGGTGCCCAGAACAGATGGCATCTGTGCTTCAAAGATAGTGGATTGGTTGAGGGGGAGGAGGAGGAAAGGAATCTTTCAATAACGGGATCTTAACAAGCAGACCTTCTATTTCAGTATAGCTGGAGGGTTTGGAAATGTCCCGCTTTTAACCTGGAAAGATATTGTATAGCACAGCACAACTTTTCAGAGCTGGGTTAGGCACATCGCTCCGTATTTGTGCAGCCACATTACAGGTATACTGAATTTTAGAGGTGCTGAGAAAATACAAGTTTCAGTGCATGCTGTAAGTATTCAGCATTCAAGGTGCTTTATTGAAGTGCCTAATATTTATGGCTCCAAGTTTGAACGTGTGATCCTTTTAAAAAAAAAAAAGCACAGAAGCTTTCTAAGGCTATTCTTCCATGACTTTATGATGAGCATAGTCTTTGGTTGCAGTGTGGTCTTTACAGCTGTTACCTTTTCTCTTCGGCTGTGAGTGTTGCTAGTGGAGAGTGCAAACTGCTGTAAAGCAAATTTCTACAGCAGCTCATGATGAACTGAAAAGACTTGACTTCTCTCAGGGGTGTGTGCCAGAGAAAAAATGATCTCTTGCTTTGTACAGAAGTTAGGTACGGACATGCTGTTAAAAATACTACCCGAATTTTGATTTGCAGGTTGAAATAGATAAATTTCAAAAGCCTGCACGAGCTGATTCCCTCCCTTCTCGGTCATTTCCTTACTAGCTCTACAGGATTTGCTTGGGGGGAAAAAAAATAGAGAAACCTTCAGTACTGCAAGCATTTCGAAAAATACGGTGAGTCATAGGAGAAATGTTCATTAACAAGTGATGTACTGGTAGATGGAAGCAGCACAGAGAACGGTACATGTTGAAGTAACACATAATTGTCTCCTCACCTGAACCGTAGCACTCTCCCAGCTGGACGGAGATAGGCAGGGAGCTGATATTTAAAATCACAGCCCTTATAATACCGAATATAGCAGCAGGATCTGATCACTACCTCTATGTTTAAACCAAATATTTATGAACTTAAACACTGCAGGCTGCACAGAGATTGCGAGATGCAGAAACGTGTTTCGGGGGGACTCAGCTCCTTTGTGAATCGAGGTTGTTCTCTGTTCTGCAGCTGTCAGTGAGCTGGCGGTGTTTTCCGACCCCCGTTTTAGCCAGCGGTTACTGGGAGTTTAGGGGAAACAACCGCCAGAAAAAGCTGAATGTAGATGGGGTATAGAGGCTTGGACAAGGCGCCTTCATGCTGCTAAAATGAAGTGATGTAAATCCCATAGCCCCTGCCCAGCCATACACCTGCTCAAGCCCCGCACCTCTCCCACCCCATTCTACCTCTGGGAAATGGGATCAAAGCCAGGAACGGGAAGAGCGGTTCCTCTGCAGAACAGGATAGGTACTGTTGGCCTCTAAAGCTATGCCTGTTAAATATGCCCAGGGAAGGAATTCTGTTCGAAACAGAAGATGCTGAAAAATTATAATCTTACCTCAGAAAAATACTAAATTTCTGCATTAATATTTTGTTAAATATTAATATTATAAATATGTACTAATCATTGCATTAATATTAATAAATATTAATATTATATTTCTGCATTTTAAAATACATGTAAAAAAGTTGCTTGATTATTTGTTACGCAGTAATCACAGATTCTGCTGCAATTATTTTCTGATATCGTACTCTTCATAGGTATTGAGTTGTGAGGATTTAAGGAAAGGAAAACCTGAGGAGTCCAAAAGCCAATACAGCTAAGTTTTGTAGTAATCATGCCCTTTTTAAATAAAGGTTGATGTCTTTCTTTGTAATTTCGTCAGCCCTTTCATTGCTATCACTAAAAAGCAATGAAAGTCGCATATACATTTTGTTTTTCCCTTCTTTCCATTTTCTTTTGTCTATCTTTAGTAATCTTCCTTTTTCAAATCCTCCAACGATGCACTTTTTTCACAGTTTTTAACCCTAAACTTTTTAAAAGGCCAAATAACATTTCCTATTTAAAAAAAAAACCAAACAACCACACAACAAAACAACCAGCAAAACTGTTGCTGGACATTTATTTTCTGGACATTTTTAATTCCCAAACATTTCCTCTCTGATATTTTCTTTCTCTTATGGAATTTGGTATTAGTCTTTTGCACTTTTGCTCACTCATATTTCTTTTTTCCAGTGGCTTTCTTTTTACTGCCTCTTATCCTCTCAAACTTTCTCTACCTCTGTTCTGTCTGTTTTATCCCATGAGCTTTACCTTTGAGAATCATGAATGATACCACTCAGAACATGACAGAAAATGTTCAGGTTAACTTCAAAGACTGAAAGACAATCCTTGGAACACAAAAAAGAGAGGCTATCATTGGTGTGAAGGCTAGGCTCAGGGGATAGTTTCAATTGATCAAAAATTCTTTGATCTTGGAGGACCTCAAACAGAAGATAAGCATTATACAAAATGTAATGGATGTGCTTATTGATGCCTTTGGTGAATCAGGTTAATACCCATAGCTGCATTTTACAGTTAAACACACAGAAAAAAATCCTATTCCTGGACTTAGACTCAATATTCATTTAGGCTCTCATTAGGCTTATATAAGATTTCTCATAGCACATTTCATCGAAACAAACAGAGAGCAAAGTTTACAAAGTCGACTTTCTAATTGTACCCAGTTATATCTCAATTCAGTTACCTAAAAGAAAACCAGCAGGCTGATTTTCAGAGATATGGAGAACCCCGCACCCCCACAGCTTAAATGCAGCAACCAGACTCAGTGGCTCTGGCAAACAGACCAACTTCATTACAGAGTAGCTAAAGTTAGGCCATCAGTTTTGAAATATTCATGTGCAAGAGCTTGCTACAAGTTGCATAGAAAACCCGAGAGAGCAGTCATTCAAATCTGGGATGTCCAGCCTTCAACTCTGTTCATTAATCATGGGTCAGTCTTGGGGCTTTTTTTAATCTCAAAAACACAAAATACAAACAGGCAAATAATTTTGAGTGCTGCATGCCCAAATTTTTATAGGGTGTCTCCATTGTAAGCTCTGCTTCGGCTTGCATTCCTGCAGAGGTGTCATTACAGAAGCTAAAGTAACATGGCAGAGGCCAGTAAGGATGTGGCTGGGCCTGTTTTCAGTTTAGCTTCATATCAGCCGAAAGCTAGATTAAATCTATGCATATGCAATGACCTCTTTTGGCATTGCCTATAACTGCCATGAATAACTCCTTCAAATTCCTTCCCAGATCTCAAAAATACGGTGAAAAGACTATGTCTATTTATGAACAGCAGGAGCGAGGTCCAGAGAAGTGGGGTGGTTGGCTTGGGCTGTAGCCAAAAGCAGATGCTGAATCTTCTCACTCTCCTGCTGCAGGGCAGCTCTTTGGGAAGTGGTGCCTGATGTCAGCAGGATGGCGGCCTGGATAAGGGTGAGTGACAATAGCAGAAAAGAGACCAGTATGGAAGCAGGAAGGCATGTTGAGGACTCACCTGCCTTTGATGGTGAGAAGAGGTGTTGCCTTTCCAGGGTTCGGCATGGACCTGTGTGAAGCCTACCTGAGGAGGAGGAGAGCGAGAGGCAGGGGAGTTCACCTCCAAGGTTGTAATCTTGCCACTCAGCGATGACACGTTCGTTAGGCCGTAGCAAAGGTGTAGGTGACAGCAGAAGCCAATACAACCTGAGCTGATTAAGCTGTTCTGGAGGACTAGGACTGCAAGAGGCGAGAGTGAATAGAGAATAACACATCAGAATGGCACCCTCTTAATTTGAACTGGCTTTCTAATCAGACTCACTCTAGAGCAGGAAGAACAAATTTACTGCTTGAGATTACCTTAAATCAATTAAAGAAATGCTTAGAAAATACTACAAAAGATGCTCAAAGAAACTGAATTATTCAACTGTAAGATACTGGCCTGGTTTTGTCTTTTAAAGTGATCACTGCATCTGCTGTGATTTAGAAATGAAAAATTATTAGAATAAACTGTATGTGATCCATCAGCTATGAAGATAAACTTGATACCTGTTCTGGGGTGCTTGTTTTTTCCGGCAGGACCATTTTGTAATGACCCAAATATCCCAAGCAAGGCAGATGCCAGGGATGCTATCATGCCTAGGCAACACGGAGCGGGCTGTGATTGCCAGCTTCACACTGCAGAGACAAATACTGTGCTGGCAAGGGATAAATCAAACCTGAACTCTTCTGGCCGGCACTCAGCTCCAGTGACGTGATAGTAGGACCAGCTCAGGGAAGAGCGATTTGACTGCAACTCTAAGCCTTGGCAGTATTTAACCCGTGGGTTAGATGTCATGGGTTTGGATTTGCTCCCTCTCTTTGGAGTGTTACAAATAGAAATAAAAGCCATGTTACAACTACAAATAAAAGTTAACATGGAAATACCAAGGTCCTAAAGATTTTATATATATATAAATTTTCATTTATATACAATTTTCATTAGCGTTTATGTCCCCGTGTAGGCACTCTACAGCTTACTGGGAAGGCCACAGCCGGCTTCTTCAAGACACAAGCCCAGACTGATCTGTTCTTGGCTGTTTCCACACAGATGTTAACATTTGAATGAGCTCATGTCTTTGCAAACAAACCTTTTCCCTCTCCTGCCCTGCCCGGCCCTGCCCAGCCCAGCTGATGCTTTCACTTCACAGCAGGTATAGTACCACGTCCCCAGTTGCTAATGAGAAGTCACGTGAACATTTTTAATGAGGTGAAACAACCCAGAGACATGAACCTAGACTGACACTGAGCTTCTGTGCCCCAGAGCAGTACCTGAGACGTTGGTAGTGTCTTAGATCCGGCTACGTGCCAGCTTTTTCAGATATGTAGTGTTTCTAGTTCAAGTCTGGCTAAACAGAAGAGTTTGCACTGATACACGTGGCGAGTTGTAATCTATTACAGGCAACAACCTGGTATACATGTCTATTTTATTAGATCGGGGAAATTCCTCAAGTGAAAAAGCTCAGGGAGAGCCAGGTATTCCAGTTAGCAAAACGATTCTCAATCTGGAGGTGTCACTAGATCTAACGCTGGCCTTTCCAATTCCCCAATTCTAATGGCATATGGTATAACTTGCTGCGAAACTGATCCTAAAGAAAAAAAAAAAGAAAACACACTCATAGAGCAGAGAACAAATGAATGCTTAAACAATTTTTTCTTTACCACACAAAGACTCTGAAATACATTTGCCTAGCAAATAATATAGCTTATTCATCCAGTGTATTACACAAGTCAGGTACGTCCAGTCCTTGATATGCTGAGTGCACCAGAAGGTGCTAAGAGAAATGAACATGCCCCAGTTTGAGTACAGTGAAAGCTCTTGCTGGTCACGCTGTGTATTGCAGAGCCTTCAATTCCTTAAGTTTCTTTCCAGGTGCTCTAGAAATTGCTACGTGCATATTTTAGTTGCATTTGGGAACAGCAAACAAAACTCTTCATTTTAATTTTTACAATTCATTTGTTCCAGAATCATTGCTCCTTACGCTGATATAATACGAGTGCTTGCAGGTTTTAATTAAAAAAAAAACCAACTATCAAAAAATTTTTATATGTTGATTTTGCTGTTAGCAAAATATTTTGGAACATTCAATGTTGACATCTTTTAAAACAAAACCAAACCCGTCATCCTCCGTATCATTATTTTAAAGAGGCTGCATTCACGCAGCCTGAAGATCATCAGCTGTTAACTCCAACACCTTAAGCCAGGCGGAGCTCCTCTGTGATGCACAACTGCGTACCAGCAATCTTCTTTCCCTGTCTCACTTTCCAGACACCAACGCAGGAAGGGAAGCAACTGGAAATGTTCTGGTGAAAATAATAGACTAAAAGTCTTCCTGTTGGCATGGAGATAGGGAGTGAAGCAAAATCATTAAACTGAAAATGCTGTCAAAAACTGTACCTTGTTAAAAAATCATGAGCCGGTGCTCCATTAAAGCAGCACAGTTTGGGGAAGAATAATTTCCAGTCTCTGTACTTGATGCTTGCTTGTCATTTTATTTCAGTCATCATTTAAAATACAAACACTAGGAAATGGAAGTAGTTAGTTTGAGTATTTGTCCAGCCAGCCCCTGGACAAAGAAGATACCAGCTACTTTGGTGTGAATATTCTGTTCTGAAAGTTGCTGGCTGTGGCCAGGACCCGCTCTGCAGGTACCCCTTCACCATCTCCTCCTGAACCCACTTCTGTCTGGAGACCTGTCCCCTACAACTGTCAGGCAGCTATACAAGGTTTTGGGGTCTTTTTGGTCCAGAGGTTCATGTTCCTTCCAATCTGGGAAAACTCGCCTTTGATCTTATGCAAATTAGTAAAGCTGTGGGCTTTTTTTCCTGATTATCCAGAAGTAATACTTTCAATAACACTCCTGGTACAAGAATTGCTTCCTAAGTTGCTGTGTAGAGTGAAAGCCGATTATCAGTAATATTTTAAAAATATATTAAAAAGTTACCTGCAGGACAGTTATTTCTCGTTCTAGATGCAGGACAAGACTAGGGTATTTTACACACAGAGACGTGGATGTGCACACGTGTTTTTATCCATAACGATTTTTTTCAAAATATTTTTCAGTCCTTACATCACAAAGGAATAGAAAATAGAATAGGAAGACAATGCAGAGTGAAAGGCAAACATGGGCTGACTTCCAGCTCTTTCTTCTAATAGCAAGCTGTCAATCAGATGTAAATAATATATCTGTATTTTGCGATACGCACTTCCACAGAGGAAAGCAGGAGACTTTGTGGTTTAATTCCCTCAGAGCATAATCTCCATGCAGATCTACACAGTGTACCCGAGTACTTACCGCGTTAGGTAAGTACAGAGTAAAATAAGTTTTTTTTGTTTGGGTTTTTTTGTTTTGTTTTGTTTTTATTGCATGGGCATATCCTGGAAGTACATTATTACATTTTTTTCTGTGATAAAAGGAATAATGAAGTCTTTCCTCTCCTTTGGTTAATGCATGGGTCTGGCAACAGGTAGCAAGGACTTCTGCTCCCCCTGCAAGTACTCTGCACAGCAAATATTTGCCTTCCGAATGAAGCTGCATCAGTGCCAGGTATTTGCAGCTCATCGTGTGCTGCAGGGGACAAGCAGAAAATCCAACCCACAGGCCGTTCTGCAACCCTCTTCCACCTTTCCTAGTTTCACTGACGTGAACTAGAGGCTTTCCAATATACCCTGTTAGCAAAATACATGGCGATCTCTTTTTTTTTTTTGTTACAGCTGTCTGGAAGAAATAAACAGCTTACCCAAAACCACAGGAAGCTTCTCTGGGAGGAATCCAGGGCTGGGTGAGACATCAGAGGCATTTTGCTGCCGTCTCTTGTTTGCGTTGGCAACTCATTGTCACTTCATCACACCACACTATGTTTAACTGTAGTTTGTAGATGTGTGCAGAGCAAAAATGCCTACAACTACCTTAGCACAGGACGGTGCTAAGTACACAGCTGCCCATGTAATGAGAAACAGATTGGATCAGCAGCAGCTTATAGCCTGGGTTGAATCAATAGGAGTGATGCAAAGTGCTTCCTTAAAGATAGTCCTAACGACTCTAAAAGTACAACTCAACTGTGCTAAGAAAATGAAAAGTCCGTGGGTAATCTTTTTAAACTGGGCAAGGCTTGCCTGCATCGTACCTTCTGTCAGGGCAAAAACTGGGTTTGATGGTCTGCAATGGGAATATCGCAGTCTCCAGAGCAGTGTCCCAAAGTCGTTTTTGCATTGCTGGTGAAGATGGGGCGTTGCTTTTGATTAGGAGATCAGCTGCTTATAAGTAATTGGCTGAAATTGTCCGTTCTTTGTCCAAATTTTGTATACATGTATTTTTATATATGCATGTGCACACATGCAAAAACGCTCACACATGTCGTGTGTTCTCTCTCTGTATGCAGACACACACACGCACACACAAGCACACAGCGTATACGCATACATAAGCATTTACAGAGAGAGATCATTTTAGTTTTAGCCAAAATATTGAAATCATTTTACAGAATGGACACAGAGCAAAATACTCTGCTTTGGTCCCATGCCAGAGTTATGGTGACTTTTTCTTTGAGATCTGTAGTGCAACCTCCACCCACTACACACCCTGCCCTCTTGAACTCCCTGTGGTCAGGACGTCGGCTGGCAAAAGAGCCTCTTACCTGGCTTCCCAGTTTAATACATTAACTGCGGAATACACGTATGGTGCAATGCCTCTCACAGTTGTACCGTGCTGGCAGGATTTGGTGTGTCTAGGCAAGCCTCGCATATCCAGTCCTGCAAGCAGTGCGCGCAGCCCTTTGACTTCTGATGGGATTTTAGCCCAAATATGCTGCCGAGCAACTCCGTGATGTTACGGCGTAAGTGGCTGTACAGCTTAGGAGCAGAAGCCAAACTGATGAGAGAACCTCACGGGTCGCAGCTTGGGTGTTGATGGGATTTAGGCATGCTGTTCGTTGGCTCAAAGTTGTCCAAGTGCCAGGAGCACCTCCTGTATAAACTAGCAAGCCTTCTGTAAAAGTACTGCACAACTGCTTCTTTGCTCTCAGTAGCTCTTTATCGTCACCCATGGGCTAATGTGACTTATTAAGCCTACCGCGCACTAGACAAATAGCCATCAGATCGTGGTTTAAATACCATGGTATTTGCCCAGGGCGGGGTTCTCTCATCCGTCGTACACAAAGTTTAAATAAAAAACTTCAGAAAAGGACGCGCATTGTTCACAACCTTTTCTGAAATTTCTTCCACTTGTTTGAACAGTAACAGCCACCCCATTCCTTCTACAGCAGCCCGTCTTTTCATCCCCAAAGGGACAATTTACGCGGAAGTTATCTTTACAGAACAGACCAAAGAAGAATCACTCCCAGCCAGTTGGTACAATCAGGACACAATATCCCTGCAATTCCTGAAAGGCAGAAAGCAAGTTACTTCTGTGCTTTAGATCTCGTCTGCAAAATCTTCTCTTTCTCTTTCACTCACAATCCATTCCCGTGGTAAAGCATTTGAGGGGATGAGCTTTGGGTGAAGGCTCCCGCTGTCTGTCCTGACAGTGCATGCGGTTCCTACACCTTTCCTGAAGTCGACTTAGCCAGAACAGAAAAGCACTTGAATTCTCAGAAAGACCGGCCCAGTAAAAGAAGGGGTGGTTTGCAGGAAGCACAGTGAAGGAAGTAGATTCTATACATTTTTGAACATTTCTTAGACAGACAACTGTTAAGGAAATACTAAGAGAGATTGAATATATATAATAAAAATATTATGTAATACAGAATATATCACATATTATGTATATTATATAATATATAATTTATCTAATATGTGATAGATTATATATAATGTACAATATATTATATATGATATACGAGTTATAAAAGATGGGCTATATTACATACTGTATTATATATTATATACAATATGTTGTATATGTGATTTATATTATATTGTATTATGTTATATTATATATTATGTAATACAAACATAACATATAATATACTATATATAATATTACATGTATATATAAAAAATTTTTAAATGACAGAATTGGTCCTGATTTACCCAGTGGACATACCACTTCTCTCCAAATCCATATTTTCCCTGTAATTCTTCTAAGTTTCTCTAATGACTGCTCCAAGTTTTTGCGTCAATAAGCAGGAATTCAGCTGTGCGTTTGTAATGCACAACAGGAGGAAAACTTCTGTTGCTCGTACTTTCAGTATTAATTAAAAAATACTTCTAATTAAACTTTAATGCTAATCTCACATGTCTGTGTTAGTGGTATAACTGGCAAAAGAAAACCCACCCCTAAGACAGTTAAAAATATTCAAGGATGATCAGGTGCGTATGTGAGAGCTAAACCAAGTATTTCTTCTGCAGCTTATTAGCTGTCCATCTCTACTTTCTGCTGCTTACTTTTAATGTTTTTAATGCTTTTTTTTAATCCCCATTCAGCATTTAACATCCAGCCTCTAAATTCTCTTAATTCCTCCATGGCAGAGGGAAAGTAATTTGAATGTAAGCGAAGTGCAGCACCTTTAAAAGCCATTCTTAGTTAAAAGCTGCAGGGGAAATAATTGAATTTAACAGGAGCTACAGTTTCTAAATTATTCTGCGGTAAATCATGAAAAGGTCATTCACTCGTGGTGACTGCTCAATAATGCATTCTTCGATTACATTCACATAGCACAGCAAAATAGTTAGTTCATGAGATGGCAACAATATCTCATGAGCTTTGCACAAATACAGTCTAAAGTTGCATAATTTGAAATAACTTAATAATTTACAGACTTTAGAAATGTGGTATTCCAGAATAACTACATCACGAATGAAAAAAAAAAAAGTATCTGTATGGATGTGAGCTTTGAGTTTAGTCTTGAATGCCTCCCACTTCTGTGTATGTTCCCCTGAGTCCCGGGTCAGCTAGCCAGCAGCGATGCTACCTGTAACGCAACCAGTTTGGGATGACTGTAAAGCTGCGACACACTCTAAAATTATTAAATTATCATAGTTATTAGATTATTACAATGCTTTTATAGAGGCTGATGTGTATTTACCTTTTGCCATACGTCAGGATGTGTTTTTATTAGCTCTCACTCCTGCATACTTAGCCAAGGACGCTGAACTCTGACTGCATTCTTATCATGCTTTTTTTTGTTGTTAATAGCCACTCTCCAGACCAAAA
Organism: Chroicocephalus ridibundus; assembly: GCF_963924245.1. NCBI lineage: Eukaryota > Metazoa > Chordata > Aves > Charadriiformes > Laridae > Chroicocephalus > Chroicocephalus ridibundus. The sequence continues at coordinate 60,766,094 of NC_086285.1, read as the reverse complement.
TAAGCCCTCAGCTACACCCAGACACCTTTGCTCTCTGTGTCAGGTTTGCACACACCCTGGCTGAACCTGTACTTGGGCAATTGCTTGCAATTTTTCTGAGGAGCCACAGGAGAAAGTTACTGCCGAGCTTGACTTTGCCATTAAAAGCAGTCGATGTGCTTGACCATGCTCTAGGAGCAGAACAGTTACTGAAAAGGGAATCATTTTGCATGGTCAAACGCAGGATATATCCACACTTTCAGACAAATTTTCAGCATTACCATAATCGGTTCGCACCGCTCTGCTTATGTAAAGCAGACACTGCAACCAGTTCAACCAGTCCCTTGGGAAATCCCATTACATACGGAAGCAAGGAGCTGTTGGTGCGCTTCCACATCTCTTAGTTAAATAATGCCCCGGTCGGTCTCACAAGTCACCTGCCATGGCTCTCACCTACCACGGCTCCGTCACTCCACAATCTTGCTAGGGTAAACTGGTGAGACACTGGAACAAGTTGCCCAGAGAGGTGGTGGAGGCCCCATCCCTGGAGACATTCAAGGCCAGGCTTGACGAGGCTCTGAGCAACCTGATCTAGTTGAAGATGTCCCTGCTTACTGCAGGGGGTCTTGGACTAGATGACCTTTAAAGGTCCCTTCCAGCCCAATGCATTCTGTGATTCTAAACTGCGGCTCATTTAAAGTTGAACTGAGACTGCAGCTTGGCAGTACTATGCAAGCCAAGCCCATAAAACATAACCTCTCCTTTCCGTAGCTATCAGAGGATTTGGGGATTTGCTTGCTTTCAGTTTAATTTTGCCCAAGTTTCTCTCATGACTGGAGAGAAAGATACTAAGCATATTTTGTGTTTGGCGACCTGCTCAGTGAGAGGGATTTGAAACCAAAACTTCCCTGTGCTGGAGGTGGGAGCAGGATGGTATGGGGGCTGAGGTGTAGGAATGAATCATAGAATACAGGAAAGAAAAAAAAAAGGCAAAGGCAAAGGCAAGGAGCTTGGCCACATGCTGGACCTGAATGTGACTGACGCTTTGAACATGAAGACTCAGTGGCACAGGCATCAGTGGTTTGTACAAGCACACTCAAGACTGCAAATATTTGGTGTCGCGTTGGGGATGTCACCCGGGCTGGGGGTGGCTCTTGTCGGGACAGCTTGGGAGTTCAGGGCAGGTGATTTCACAAGTCCCTGCAAAACGTCATGCGGATGTGCCCTATGATTTGACCGCCCAGCTGTTAACCAGTTTATCTATGTTAATAGCTGGCTTAGGTATGGCTGCACATCCTGTCCTGAGGGAAGAATGGAGAATAGGAAAGATAAGGGTAGGAAGAGAAGAGCTGGAAGCAGCAAAAAAATCACCTGAGAAAAGGTGTTTTGTGGTGGATTTATGGTTTCAGATGCCTTCATTGATGATGAGAAAGAATATTTACCATCATGCTGTTGCTGTTTGCTCCTATCCACTTGCTGGGAGTGTTTTTGTTTCCCATAGGCCCCCAAAAGGCTGGAGTCTTCATATTCCAGTTGAGCTAATTTATATCAACTGCCTTGGACATTTTTACTTTTCATGTACTTTAGTTTTCATTTAGCTTTCTGGAGAAACAGAACTCATCCCCTTAAAGCATAACATAACTCCCTGGTCTCTCAGGGACTTCTGTTCTTCAGAAAAATCTGAAATGGCAATTGGCATGAAGGTGTTAAATAAAAGCAACTCAGATTGGATTATGTTTATGTTTTACCCAATGGAAGAAGTTCAAACTGATGGGTATACTATTCAACAGAAGTATCTGACAATTGAAAAGAGCCTTTTGGATTGCTGAAAAAAAATGCAGGGGGCTGTACCATGTTTTTAGATATGAATAACTTAGTTTTACAGGAAATACGAGTTTCTTTAAAAAAAAAAAGTTAAACATCAATAATACCATATGGGTTCCTAAAAATCTTGTGTGTGTTGTGACCAACTTGTAGTTTCCATCCCTGAGTACCTATCTTCTTGACTCTGACTTGCCTTGCGATCCCCTGCCTTTGGTGACAAACTTGGTGTGCTTGCCAGTCCGTATTGCTCCCCTGAAGGTTACTGCCCTTACCCCTTCCATCAGTCTTTTATCCAGCTGTTCTCTTCCATCCTAATGCCTGTCCTACTTGCTAGTTTTGAGAGCTATGTGATTTTTTTGTCGTGGCCTGGCACAAAAGCATTGACAGAGGTAAAGACCAGGACTCTCCTACAGCTGGCTGCCGGCATGGCCCCCCCCCAGTCACCGTTGCAATAGCCTGCTCTCAGCTGGGTCAGGGAAAACCAGTCTGATGGATTCAGGTCAGGAAGAGATAGTGATGATTTCTGGGTATTTGGAAGACAGTACACAATATTTTTAGATCAGGGATGCTCTTTTCAGAAGGCCTGAGTATGTCTAAAGACACCTAATCTGTGTATTGGCCCATTAGGGCAAGTCAAGAGAGAGTCAACCATACCGTTGATTTGCTTGGGATTGTTGGTCTGATGAAGTCAGAGACAACAGCCCCTATAAGGAGACAGGAAAGATGTCTTTCAGAGCCCAAACAAGCAAGTAAAGCTTTTGTTCCCTCAGGATAGCTGAAAGCAATCAAAAGGTGCATGTCGTAATAAGCATCCAGCAGCTCAATCCATGACGGTGAGCGTGCAGGACAGCTGTTGAGGGTTCATCTGTCATTTATGGATGGTTCAGAGAACAGTTCACTTCCTGTGGATCCCTCCTCTGCTTCCCGACCACTGCAGGCTTCCTTCTGGATCTCAGGCATCGAATGCCTTTGGGCCTGGGAGATAAAATGGTGGCAACTTCATTCATAAAAGCTGGTGGCCTCTGGCCCACTCTGTGCTGCTGCAAACGGTGCGTACAAAATGTCAAGTGATCCCCTCAGAAGATGTTATCTGAGGGGCGCGGGATTTCTCTCCCTATCCAGGCTATATTTCTTCCTGTTGAAGCCAGCTCTCCCCAGCTGTAGGACTTCAGATTCAAGCCTGTAGAGAGCTCATTGCTTAGACTGACTGCCACGTGCTTTCCCACCGCTGTGTGCCAAAGTACTATGAACAAGAAAGCAAGGCTCGGTGCTGCAGGGGATCACTGCTAGAATGAATCACCACGGGGTAACCCCGGGGCAGCTGTTTTCACCTTTTCAAATTGGGGGTGTTGTGGGGGCAAGGAGAAAAAAAAGCAAAACCCAAACAAGCCGCTGTCACGAGCTTCCACATGCTTCTGCGTATGCAAATGTCAGGTTTTTGTAAACTGTCGACTTCTCAAAAAGCTCTTGGAGCTACATGACAAACTGAATTGTCTGTCTTCAGGGGACCACCTCAGATGGCTTTAATGAGGAAGGGGAAAACAACCAAACTTCTCTCTGCCAGAAAAGTCTCTTGAATTCCCCTGGACTTTAGAGTTGAGTGTAGTTTGCTGTGTTTTACCATGCCTTATCACATGCTTTCATGAAAGGTTTTCTTTTCCCCACAAGCGGTGAGTCCCAGCAGCCCTGCAGGTGCTGCAGGAGGCGGGTGGCTCATCAGAGACACCAGCTGTGTTTGTGCTTCCACGTGCTTCTAGCAGAAAAGCAGCTTATGGGTGGGTTGAGCAAGAGGTCTGCCGGAAGGCCCTGTGGGCAAGCGTCTCTCTTCCCACCCAGCACCAGCAATCGGCCTGACACACCAGGCAAGTGTGGAGGCAAGGGACTGTAAGCGCGTCTGGAAACTGGGATGGGGACATGTGACTCAGAAAGTGGACACGTTCCTGTGCAACCTGCTCTAAGACAACCCTGCTCTGGCAGGGGGGTTGGACTAGATGATCTCCAGAGGTCTCTTCCAACCCTATGATTCTATGATTCTTTTCTTTTCCCGTAAACAAGGCTTTTGTACATATCGCTACACCATCAGATGTCCCGTTCTCCTGGTGCTGCTCCTGTTTTGTCAAGCTTCTTGCTACCACTCACTTTAGCCTGTAACTGTACTGAGACATCAGGCTAACATCCCATTTTTTGGGTACACAGTGCCACCTAGTCCTTGACCAAGCAGGCTAGAGAGGGATTTTTAGTGTTCCTGAAATGCTGAAATGTTTGCTTTTACGCGAAGACTGTAGCTTCTGTTTAGGCTAACGTTCAAGCCTCGCTATGCTTTCCTCCTGTCCTTATCTCATCTACATCCTGTCATCTGCTGGCTTGACCACTGCTTCTTGCAGGTGGCTACTTGCAGAGGGCTAAAGCTCTTTTATCTCTTTAGCTGCCATGCTGCTTCAGTTAACAGCAGCCATTCGACCAAAAACAACCATTTGACCTGCTTGGATGCCCCTTCCTACCTGACTTCACATTTGCTCCTTTTTATCCTCCTCACAAGACCATTACTGATTTAACCCAAAGGATAACCTGGCATGCTTCAGTGGCTGGCAGCAGCTGTAATAAGCCAACAACTTGATGCCCATTACATTTCTCAAAAAACATAGACCATGTCCTCTTGGCGCACAGCAGCTAATCATCAAGGTGATGGCCTGTGACCTCGTCACGGTGTGGAGCCAAACATATGTGGTGGGAACAGAAGCAAGAAACCAAGAGGAAAGGCAAATTAGCTTCTTGCAATCTGCTGCCACTGCTCCTATGCCTTCCTCCAGTAGCCCAGGAGAAACCTGCCCCTCAGCAGAGATGATCGTGTTTCCTGTGTGGTCTTTGTGCCTGTCTCTGGGGCCTTCCCCATGGTGCCCCATTGCTCTGCGGGAGTCCCTAGGGTTGGAGAAGCTCCGCTCCCTAGCGGAGAAGCAGCCTTCCTTGTTCCAGGCCCAGTGTGACCTGCCCTGCTGAGCACCTGAAGAAGTTTTCATTAGCATGACACTGAATCCGGTGAGGTTTTGTATTCCTGTGCAGATGACTGTGACTTGTGTTACCTTTTTTGTTCAGGGATTTTCAGCAACAAGAGCTGAAAACATTTGTTGGAAACAGAGCTTTCTGAAGGTAATGCTCTTTTGAATGAATCCTGTTTACTTGGAAAACATTTTGAATGCCAAATGCTGTCTTAGTCTAAAAAGGTTTCTTTTCTGCCATTCTTTGGTAAGGAATGTAGTTAGCATCAGTATCTGAAATAATATGAACTCCCGAATTAACAACTATTGAGGTGGATGGGGCAGTTCCTACATCTCATCTGATTTATTCAACATCTGTGAAAAAATCAGTCTGACTCTAGCTACTAGCTAATGATGCTAGTGAGTGCTAGTGCTGGTCAATAGTTCCACTCAGGTACCGCTTCCTACGCTCTTTCTGGCTGCCCAACCAGATACTCCTTGCACAGAAAAGCAGCTTTGGAGAAGATCGGTGCACGCAAGAGGCTTCAGGCCACACACAGTGTCTTGTTTATTGCTCAAGTCAATGAACTTTGATCTGGATGCTCTCTAGGTTTTTTAGGGGTTGATACGTGGAAGAGTAGCAGGGAGGCTGATGTGTTTCCAAAACGGAGCAGCCCTATTGCGCACACGATGTATTTGGGGTACTATCCATCTTACACTACCATGTTCTTTGGGCTGGCAGGACTGAGATAAGGTGGTCATTTGTGTTCTACAAAATCATGGAAAGAAAGACAACATCTGAATATCAGTGTTTCGACGATGGTGTTTTAGGAACTGTAAGTTAATAAAGCTGAAGTCATAACAGTTCAATAACACCATGTGACATTTCCAATATGACTGGCATTTAGTTTAGTTTTCTAATTGCTAATCTGACTATATGAAGTCTATTTTGACTGCAGAAGAAGCTGTTTCGTCGAAGAGAGAACACGTGTGCTGATTTAATACGCAATGATCCAAGCTTTCTATTTAGGGGGATATCAAACATTGTAAGATCCCTTTTTTGGGGTATTTTCCTCAAGCAGAGTACAAAGATTTCCTTCTCTTTACTGGAGGTGTATGACAGCAACTCCCTACCTATATGTGGATGTAGAATACGTCACACATGGAGCCCATGATCTTGTACCAGCACAGGAGATGTCTAACAACTACTAAAGGTATCCTAGGACTAGCTGAAAAGTCCCTCAGTGCCCAGCTTGGACTATTCTGTAAAAAGCCCAGCCCACAGAAAGCCACTCAGACTACGGTGCTTTAACATATAAACTGATACCATACAAGATGCATTTATACATGATTCAATTTGTTATTTGCAGATAGGGAGCACCAGCTTTAGCGAAACGCCTTGGAAACCCCCATAGCCGTTTTCCTAACCAAGGGAATTTGAGAAGAGGCATAATGGTCCTGTGACAAGGATCAGAGCCGTGAGTGACCGAGGAAGAATAATGGGGGCATAAAGGCAATTTATGGTCTTTTCCCTTGACTACAGCCTGCTATTTGAGCGGCATACCAAACACAATGCCAAAGTCTTCCCCCTCACATCCATGCTTTCAGACAGCCAAGCTGTTGGATGGTGTCGGTGTACAAGACGCATCAGTGCCAGTTTAAGCTTGCCTTGAGATTAGAAACTCAGAACTCACTTGTAAACGAAGAAAAAAATAAAATAAATCCTTTTGAAGGTTGGGAGGAGAGCTGTGGCGCTGCTGGGACTGCTGACCCCGGCAGCCAGGCTTCGAGCTTTGGGTTAGTCCCAAGAAGGAACTGAAATGGTCTGAGATACCTGAAGTCCTCGCATCATAAAACTAGCTTCATGGAGGAAGCCGCGTTCTGCACCCAACTTCGCTGTGCACATGCAACTTGTTCTTATGAGCAGTAGATGGCACTCTTTAGATTAACTTGCTCTGAGTAATTTTTATATTAATAGAAACAGGCACATGTACACACACAAATATTTGGTTCTCAGCAAAATATATAAAGCAGAAAAATCTGTTTATCCGAAATTTTACTTTGGGCACCACTGGGGGAAAAAAAAAACAAAAAAGCTAAGAAACAGAGAGTAACAGAGAGTGAGGACGAAGTCTAATTTAGTTTCCAGGATTTTGTGATCGCACTGTGCTATTTCCAATGTTCCCATCCTCTTTTTAACTCTCTAGTGTAAATAGATTCCTACTCTCTCTACCTTGCCTTCCAACAGCATCTTCCAAGACTGCTAAATGACCTACACAGATGAACATCCAGTGCCAATGAGAGAACTAGCCTTTCTCACAGCTTCTCCCCAACATATTCACAGTATAATAATGGGATGGGATGACAAATTTTATCCTGTCCTCTTTTAAAGCAGGAAAGCACAAATTCACACAAGGCCTGTCTGCACCAAGCCTGTCCTTCTGCTTCCTCTCTGCTTTCCCATCTCCCATTTTATCTTCCTTCTTGGACCCCTCCAGTGACATCCACGGAGGCCTTGCTAGTGTGCTTCGTTTTGCTCGGGTCCAGGGAAGCTCCAAAATTCAGTCCTTACTCTTGACACTTGTATAGGAGCTCTGCGTTTGTTAGAATTCACACCGCAACTGGGAAAGTAAACCATGTGCTGCTTTTGCCTGGGTTTATTGGGTTTTGTTGTGTTGTGGATTTTTATTTATTGATTTTTTTTTAATTTTATTTTCATTTGTGAAATTCTCTTTCAAGGAGCTTTTCTGGATTCACAGCAAGCTGGAAGGGCTGTCATCTCCACCTGTGGGACCTCTTGCCTTTTGACTCTGCTGAAGTCCTTGCCACCCTGAGACGCTTAAATGATGGACTGTGAGAGCTGCTAGTAAATCCAGAGGGCAGTCGGCCAGCCCAGTTCATTTTCTTCTGTCATTGAAGGTGTAGAACTTCTCTAGGAACTGCTGGGCGGTAATACAGTGATTGAATGTGTGCGTCACAGGGTTAAGGAAAACCAACAGCTCGTTGATCCCACGATCTGACACTACAGCCAATCTTTTACGTACATCAGATAGATTGCATCTGCGACGCCAGGATGGCAGCCACACCATGCCTTTGCTGGGGAGGCAGAGATTGTCACGCGAGTTCACAGAATAACAAACTGGGTCTCATTTCCCGCGCACCTGAACTGGGGACTTACGGTCGCAAACTCTCCGAATCAGGTGTTCTGTTGAACAGCAGGAAATATTCTGGAAGAAGATGATTCACGGTGCTTGTTTAGAAGCAAAGAGTACACTTCGACGCTCTGCTTTTTTTGAGTCTGCTGCTTTTAATTCTGTGGTGTGGATTTACAGAGAGGTAAACCAACTGAAAACAGAAGCTGGCCAGTATGTTTTATACACCAGGATTTCCCTCTTCTTTCCGACTCTTGCAGGAGGCAGAAAGGAAGAGGACTTTTTCCCAGATCATAGTCAGCCAGTGCACAAAAGACAATAGTCAGTTGCTGTTAGCATATTCTTTCCTGGTGGTTATTTGGTTACTGGAAGCTTTTAAAATTTATTTTCAATTAAGATTTTTTTTAAAAAAACAGCTTTAATTAGAAATTTTTATCTCAAAATTTATCTTAAGCTTCCAGTAACAAAATGCAATTCCTGACAGACGTCCCAAATGCCATTGCTGTACAGCCATAAACCTCAAGGGCATCCTCTGTAACAAATGGAAGTATTAATGGAAGAAGAGAGATGACAAGAGTGAGCTGATAATGTTTATTGAGGCCGGGTCCCTAGTGACAATGTCTAGCATTAGCATTAGAAATGCTATCGTTTGTGGGGCCACAGGAAAAACGGTCACCATTATGTTCTCCCATCCTTGCTGCCCTTAGAAATGAAATGGTGCTCACATCTTCGGGGGTACGCGGGCTTGTGTGGCCTTCCATCCCCATCTCACCTCTGGCCACAACAAGCTGCTGGACGCGCTGCCCATGATAACCGCCGCTCTTCCGTCCTCTGCACCGCCCTTTCTTTGCTCCCCTGCCTCTACCTGCCCACCATGGTTAATCGCAGTTGCTACAGCCCATGATAACATCACGCTGCTTTTCCCCAATCTTTTCCCTCAGTTTTCTGCCCCATGTTTTCTTGGTGTGCCCAGGGATGAACGGCCCCGAAAGCAGTTCAGTCTGTATGGAGAAGGAAGCGGTAATGGACCTTCACAGAGTCCTCTCTTAGGATGAGGAACAAACCCGTACAAAATTACGGGCAAATGTAAGCATTTAATAATTTCAAAAGAGTAGATTAGAAGCGTAAAAGATGCTAGGGTTGGAATGCCCCCGTGACCAAAGCCAGATGGTGTTACCTGATTTATGGCTCCCAGGCAAGACTCACTCTTGCCTGATGCAGAAAAATGATGGGTGCTCCTGGCGTACAATCAAATAATTCATAATTTTTTACCCAATCCTTTTCCATTAGGTAATTCGGTTCCTGCTGTGACACTGTGAGCAAAGTGTGATTGCATGCTTGGTCCCGAAATCAATTGTACAAGACACAGAAGGGGGAAAAAAGAGGGAAAAAATATGTCAATGCAATTTATTGCAACTCACAACGACGTGTCAGAGTAATTCTTCTTTCTGCCAGTGTGAAAGAGTCCTTGTGGACTTTACAAACGGGGAAAACTAGGGAGGTGAAAGGAGAGCGGTGTAGAAATTTGTTGAGGACTCTAACAAAGCACCTTTGTAGGTCTGAAAGCCATGACACCAATCAAAGAATTCGCTTTATTAAGGGCTTGTGAAACCCACTGCCCTTCTTCCTGTTGCAGAGAGGGTGCAGTGCCCTGGCAGTTGGCCTGGGCTGGCCCCTGGTTAACCAGGGCTAAAATGGCTCTAGGCTTGGCTGCGCCGGGAGGGGATCTGATGGCACCCTCAGCTGCACGGAGGTGTGTTTGCAGGCGCTTCAGCAGCATTGACTGAAGAAGGGAGTGTGGCTGCAGTCACGGCACAACTTGCAGGTCCTCAGCGCGCCCGTTCGTGCTCCTTTTGCTCATCACCATTCTCACTGCACGCCTGCAAACCCTCCTTCTGGGCAGCAACAGGTGTCAGCAAAGTTTTGGCCTATTTGGTCCCATGTGGTTGCCTGCCTGCAGGGACAGCCCCGTTTAAAGTCGCCGCGGTGCTTCTGCCGTGGTGGGAACTGTGAGTTTGTACCTGATGGTAACTCTCGGGGCACCTTACTCCCCACGCCCAGGTGTCTGTGCCATAACACACGGGTTCGCCTTTTCCACAGCTCCGCGCAGACAGGGGACTAGCACAGAGCAGCTCTCACACAACACGTTGCTTGGTGTGAAAACCGGTGGCTGGGACAGGGTAGATGTGCCAAGGATGGGACTGCAAGCACCTGCGGGGAGTTTCTCACAGCTGGTCTCGGCGGACCACCAGGATAATTGGCAACAAACCCGGAGCGTGCCTTAACCTGAGAAATGCTTGCCTAGAGAAGGAAGCTGGCAGCCAGACTAGAGCACGTGAGGAGGCTTCCAGAAACGTGTTCTCTCCTGGCCCTTTCTCCCTCGACCACCTAAGGGACCGCTCTCTCCCTCTCTTTCAAAAAAGAATTCTAACTAAATAAATAAGCCTTGCAGTTTGAATCCCTGTCCTTTAAGCCTTCTTTCAAAACAGTGGAAAGTATTCCCTCCCAAATCCCTTACACACAAAAGTAGCACTTTCACTTCATTTCTTATCCGGCTAAATAAACATGCGCAGGCATCTGGAAATGGAGAAAAGCCAGTAACGCTAACCTGCCTACCACATCCCATCAGGAAACAACTGAAAGATTTGGAGATTAACAGGCTTACCCAGAGCAACTCTGCAAAGGGAAATCCCATCTCATTGACTTCTGAGGCTTAGTGTTTGATAGGATTTAAAATGCGTCTTCACCATAGCCCCTATAAATCCAGTCAAGCAGCTAAACCCCTTGCTTCTCCCTTTCCCTTCACTGTGTCCTGCTTAGACACTTAGCAATTTGAAACCGCTGTATATCTGTGCAGTTCTTTGCCTCAGCTTTAGTGGCCAAACCATCAGTAACAAAAGGGTGCAGGAACCCTTTTCCCGGCTAAGTGAAGGTTACCCTCCCGACTCTCCTGGGAAAAAGGTGTCAGAAAGACCCGGCCTCATTAGATGAGCAGGCACCACGATGATGCATTTTCAGCATCAGTGAACTTCATGCCTGTTGGAAGGGAGAGGAGTTGCTGAAACTCCTCAGGACCTTCAGGGCTCTCAGCTGAAGACAGTTGCTGACAGAAGCTGACGTGTGTTGGCCACAATTTGGGGACAAACACTGTTTACTCTGCTGTGTGCTTAAGGATACTAATTGGAGACATACAAAAAGCTGTGTGCGGCATGAGGGAGTAGCACAAAGGCTGGTGGAAGACCTGAAGCTGTAAGAGTTCATAGAATCATAGGGTTGGAAGGGACCTCTGGAGATCATCTAGTCCAACCCCCCTGCCAGAGCAGGGTCACCCAGAGCAGGTTGCACAGGAACGCGTCCAGGCGGGTTTCGAATGTCTCCAGAGTTGGAGACTCCATCACCTCTCTGGGCAGCCTGTGCCAGTGCTCTGCCACCCTCAGAAGTTCCTCCTCATGTTTAGGTGGAACTTCCTATGTTGAAGTTTGCGCCCATTACCTCTTGTCCTGTTCCCGGGCACCACTGAAAAGAGCCTGGCCCCATCCTCCTGACACCCACCCTTTAAGTTGCTATCTTTTGCTTTCCTCCGGTGGCTTTTGAGCCTATGAGGAGAGCAGAGAGAGCAGCTCTGCCGGGAGCTCTGTGAGCCATGAACCCCTGTAGCGTACTGCTGCACTTGCAGGATTCAGACAAGACCAATCATCAAGGTGAGGTAAAACCCTCCCCAGGAGGAGATTTCTGCAGGAATACATCGTGACCCTTCCAACCCAAACCATTCTATGGTTCTATGAAACACCACAGAGGTAATGCACGGGAAACAGGAATGGAGAGGTTTGGAGAGGTCAGGCACCTCTGGCTTTTCATGGTTTATATGGGAGCAGGACCGATAGTCAGCCAGGACTCTGAGGGAGCACCGCCTATAGTTCTTCCTTGATGTGAATATACCAAAGGTGCTGTTCAGTCACGCAGTCAGGTTTCATTTAGAGCCCAACTAGCACAAGGGAACTTCTGAAAACAAAGCAAAGCAAAACCAAGCAACCTCTCAGCTTTGATGGGTGATTCAGAACAGAAACAAAGCAGATCTTTCCCTTGCCTGCATTGCCTTCCTAGGCCAGCCCCTTTCCTTCATCCTTGCCCTCAGTTCAACAACTCTCCAGGCCCTCCTGGGCTGCAGCAAACTGGACAAAGTCTCTTTCAGGGCCTTAGGAAAAATCTTTCTTTCTGCCACCCCTGAAGCCTGCTGTGTTGCTCTTCCTCCAGGAAGCCTCCCAGCCCCTATCTGCCTCTCCCGGCTTTGCACCCACCGGGCATCCCAGCAGGTCTCCCTGGGCAGCTCACACTGCACAGCTTTCGGGGCGGGGGGGACCTCTCCCTCTCCCCCAAAAGCTGCGGCCATTCAGATTGAAGCCGGCAGGGTCAGGCAGCCTGCAGCCATGCTGCCGGGGGCCTGCCTTTAAACAGGGGGATGAGAGCGGGCAGCTCCAAAAAGCAAAGCGTCTGCCTGTCTCTCGTACAAGAAACATGACTATCCATGGACACTGATAGATGAGGAAGTCACGGATAAAAATAATTCTTTAATACACACGCAACGTGGGATCAAGCTACAAATCTTGTTAGGTGATGGCGGGAAGTATTGGTCAGAAGTCAATTCACACAGGGCTGCAGATTTATCTGGGTATCGGGACTGTGCCCTCTGTCCTCGGTGTATCATTATAAAACGCAGTGGTATTTATGGGCACGTGCAGAGATGTAATGGGAACTGTGCAGAGCACAAATTGGATTCGAAAAATTTCTTTTGCATCTCTGCTTTAAGACATGGTGAGGCTGTTTCATTAGCAAGCAGCGATAAAGACAAAAACTCCCCTCCTTGCTCAGTTGCTAGTTGTTTTTTTAAATTAAATAGCACAGCAATGGGCTGTTTTGAAACGACCAGAGTTGTGAGGAGATCCCACTTGGTCTGCACGACCACATGCCGAGTAGGGATGAAAGGGATGACTAAACAAATAAAAACACCTCTGGCCCAGAAAGTCCTTAAACTGCACACGGTTGGCAGCCAAGAGGCTCTTCTGAGGACGAATCGCAAGTATACTCTGCGATCTACTTACCTCCTTATCGTCATCCCTAGGCATCTGCTTTTGGGCACGACAAAACCTTTGATCTGACCTACCCTGGGCTACATCGCTCAGAGGCTGAAGGCAGCTCCTGAGATTCAATTAATAAACCAAAGGGCTGTCCCCTCAAATCCCCGGGCAGACCTTTTTTTTGTCTTGCTGATTTGCAGGGAAGGGCTCACATAGAGGCTTGGGGGAGGAAGAGCTACCTGTAACAAGGCGCCAGCGGAGGTCTTTCGCTAGGAAACCCAAAAATCTTGCACAATGAGGCAGCAGGCCATTGCATCAGTGCAAGCACCCAGCGTTTCATGTGTACAGGAGCATGGTTTTCTGTCCCGCAGGCAGCACTGGCATGTCTTCAGTACCCACAGGTGTCATCTGGGCTGTGCACAGAGGGACAGCTGGCAGCAGAAGCAGATGTCCTAAGTCCATCATGTACCACAAAGCTCCTGCTGGTCTGCCTGGGGGACAGGCAGGAGGATGCCTGCAGGAAGAGCAGCCTCTAGGATGTCTATTCCCCTAACGAGTAGTCTCATGAGCAATACTAGTCATTATTCAAATGCATGCGGCGTGTCTTGGGCAGGGATGGATACACTCTGTCCGAACAGGACAGATGGGTATGGGGTGTGCAGGGAATGACTGCAGCCTGCTCTTGCTCTGAAGGGGCCTAAAAGCTTCCTTAGGTCTTTCCCCCATTAAATAAACACCAGTTGGATGTGCAGTGGCAGCATTGGTCTGAATTCTTACTATTACTCAATGTTATCAAATCCTCTTCTAAAAATCTCCAGCCGGTCGGTGGCGCTACCAGCCACTTTCATTTCCAAACAAAATTGGATCCCAGTTATTCAGAAAAACAGATTCACCTCTCCCCTCCCTGGAGCCACTGTACACAGAAATCTGAAGGGCACTTTGCACATCATCTCAGGCTTTCATACACCCACCCAGCCTGTAGAACTTTTTTTTTTTTTTTTTTGTTAAATGAAGATTTCAAATACTCAAAAACAACTGTACACACACGCACACACACACACACACACAAAACCACCCAACCAGTCCGCATCTGGCAAGGCTCTTTTAATGTTGTACTTTTACCAAACCACAGTACATACTTCAAATAAGGCCTAACAGATTATACTCTTTATAAATTTACAAACAGTTTATTCTCCTTAAAGAGATCATATTACTTTTATCAGTCTTGTGTATTTCAATGAATTATATGTTTATTCAAGCATAACATAGCAAATGTAGCCATAAATCTGTAGACTAAATGTCTATAACAGAGGAATCTCAAATACACTATACTTTCAGATTAGGATTTTTTTTTTTTTTTTAATATACACATTTTTGTTTAAATAGGGTAACCGTCACATCCTGGTTATGCTTCCCACGGGAAAATTGTGCTCAAGAAAGAAACCTGTGGACTGGAATAACTGCAAACAGACAAGGTCTTGGTTCACCTGCCAGGAAATTGGGCCAGCTTTGTAGGCACATAACCCTGGGATTGGCTTTCAACCTGATTTGGAGGGAAGCGGTGAGAGGCTGATTTTGCTTTCCTGGTAGCTAATGGCCCTGGTCCTTTCCTGGGCACAGAGCGCTCCGCAGCAGCAGGAACAAGATGGATAGGAAAGCACAACTGCATTTCTGCCTCTAACCAAGAGCCCAGGTTACTGAGAGCTGGCTGGCTGGTAGAGACGCGTTACTCACACGTGGCGTACAAACAGAGAATTTAAAGAAAAAAGAGTAAAAGAAAAGAGGAAGTAAAGTGACCTGCCTCAGTAGCAGTTTTGACGGTCTTTTGCTACTGCTACATTTATGAACCTACTTCTGAACCCTCATTCGTGTCCTAGTCTCTGCTGACCCCTTTTCCTGCTCACGAGGCTATACCCATAGCCCAGCTGTTGCTAGCTTGCTGTCTTGCTAAGCAACGCCGGAGAAATAGGAGCACCTCACTAAACCGTGAAAACCCCAATAGCTTGCTGAAGAAACTGTGTTTTGAGGCTCTCACACTGATCAACATCATGGGCTGCGCAAAGCAGGTGTTTCTGAAGTGTTATACGGCACCGATGGCTTCAATCCATCTCTCAAAGACTGAGAAATAAGCTCCTGCTTGAGCCCAATGTGTCCCTGCCAGAGAACCAATGAGGAAAGAAAAGAAAACAAACTATAAGACACTGAGACAAAACCCAAAGCCAAACCATGCAAATTATAGCTGAATAATAAAAATCAAAATCCAAGCCCGCGTCCCAAGTCCCCCTTGCAACAGAGACAGCTGGTCGCTTTCTAAAGACTGCAGACCCAGACGCTCTGTAGCTCCTAAATAAGAAGAGTCTGGCAATAATTACCATGCACAAAGTAAAGGCCACTTATAAAACATCTCCATAAAAATATCTATTTATCTCTATATCTCTATTTATATACGTCAGTAAGAAGCTTCCGACTGAGCACAGCCCAAGCACTCCGTAGTCGGCGGGGGTGGGGAGGGGGGAATCTACTTCATCCCCATGAAATGAAGCGCTCTTAGTTAAGATTGGCATCCGCTTGTAGGATTAAATCAGTACAGATCATTTCCAGCAGGCTTCTGTTAATTACCACTAGTCAAATGGAGCAGCAGGGCTGTCGAGGAGCTGAAGCCTTTCAGGAACATTGTGCCAAATCACGCTGCTGTATCAGAGGAACTCTCTGGACTCGAGCTGTTCAACGCATAGTTCGGTTCACCAGGACTGAAGATAATTTATGTGGCTCCTGCCCAGCCCACTGATGGGTCTTGATCCACTGAAGAGCAGAGCAAAAGAAAAGATCCTCCTTACCAGTGTACGAACGAGATCAACCACGCAAAGCGGGTTCGTGGAAAGACAGTTCCCGGTGCTTCAAAGAGTTAATGGGAATCAAGGGATGCCTTAGCCTCCTGTATTCAAGTGACTCTGATCCCATATCTTCCGTAGCTGGAGCTTCAAAAGATCGAACACAATGGAGGAGTTCCAATGGGGTGAGTATAATATCTGAGGTACTCCAAATACAGAGGCATTTTTTTCCTGTCTCTGAGATGCTGGACCAATGAAAATAAAATTCTCTAATAACAAATGGTGAGAATTGTCTTGGATGTGCTAATAACTGAAATCTGTAAGAGGGTTGCCTTGTTGCGCTTGTTGAGATGGACCTTTAAAACTCTGAGAGACTAAAACCGCTGGAGGCTTTAATAATGTCACTATTTTTGTGTCCTTCCTTGGAGGCTACCAGTAGCCTCGTATATGTGCCACAAAAGCACAAAGGAAAGGGATGGCTGAGGGTTAATTCTGACATCTCGTGGCAGTAAGGAAAATAGAAGCTGGCTTTTGCTAGACATTTATCTTCGTATTGTTATCTCTTGGGAAGGTTTGAATGAAGCAAAAGAAAGTGAGCACGCTTAATGGCATGAGGTGCAGCTGCCTCATTTTCAGACTCTCTTTGCCAGACGGTGCCGCGATTTTGGAACAAACACAAACAAGTTAGAAAATAATGCTGCAGATGGCAGAAACCAAACTTTCACTTTCAGTCACCAAGTGCTATAAACAGATAAAACCCAGCCGCCAATATGACAGAAGACAGGAATTTAGTGGCATACAACTCTCCCACTACAACAGTCACATTTTAGGAAGGTGGGAGGCTTCACCTCGGTCAAAGCAGCAAGTATTGCTGGGAAGGAGTTTAAAGATGATAGCGAGACGCGATGAATTTATTGGTGAGAGGGAACATTTCTAAAGTAGAGGAAGAGATGGGAAAATACGCCAGAACTGTCAGCCAATTTCTTTCCATGCTGGCCTTGGAGCGGTGGGTAAGGGGATTGGAAAGAAGGGGATGTTACATGCGTGCAGAGATCTTACTCCCGTACCAGGAGCTCTGTAACAAAAGGGACTTTACGTTGTGTTTCAGGGTGTGCAGCAAAGGGAATTTCTCTTTGCTACCTCGCCCTGTTGCAGTAGTTCATGTTTCACGGATAAAGGTCATATTAGTGCTAGTTACACAAGAAAACTGTGCAGCCAGACCTTGATTTTATAACAGAAATAAATTACAACTAGCTGCTGATACCGTGTCCAGTGCTTTATGACGGCAAACCATAGATTTATTTGAAACATTTACCCGGTGGAGTTTTTTTAAGGCAAAGCAGTACGGGGCTGTTGGGCCAGCTTGTGAATGATTTATTGAGTGTGCCAAGGTCAGACTTCTTCGGTGACACACGAACCATAAGCATGAGGATGTGCAGTTTAGAGAACAAACATCAGCATACAGGGGATGGCTACCTTGTCTTTATTCAGCCAGATTTATTTATCTTACATACCTCCACACGGCTTAAAAAAACTAACACACAGACTTGGCTGGTTGCTCCATTGCTAACCAAAGCCATGACTAAATGTTGGAGAGCTGCTGGGCTAGAAATTTTCCAGATGAAGCCTGCTTCCACCTGACGTGAGTCATCTAAACTTATCACTTTCTGGCCAATTCAAGAGCTTGTTGACTTGCTCCAGTGACTCCTTCAGTCTGTCTTAAACAAGAGCCTGTTGATTGATAGCCTACAGCCCTGAAAATGGTGTCAGTGGGGAAAAAAACGTGACTGGACAGGATGGTAGATAGATAATCTCAGCTAGGCTCCCTTTCCCACGAAAGGCTGGACCAGAAGGTCTTTCGAGGTCCCTTCCAACCTGGACTGTTCTGTGGTTTTGTAAGATGGGTGAAAGGGGACAACAGACAGGGACAGGTGGCAACACATCTGACAATTGTCTTCGAAGCAAGGACAGACCAGCAGGTAGAAGACAACCTTGGGACTTGTGATTCTGTGCGCTCACCAGCAGCCTAGAGCAGCTTGCTTAAGTTTCACGTCTTCAGCTGTATTGTTGCAACGGCCTGTTTTAAAGCATGTGAAAGACGGGAGAAGTTCAAAAATTGTGGCCAGAAAGGCAATGCACACATGGTGGTATATGACTAGCCACAGCACTGTACCTAGCCCAAGTCTGTAACCGGAGGGCAAGAGGAAACTCTTTCTGGTATAGTTCAGCATGCGAAATATTCCCTCAAATGGTTTCTGCTGCAGTGTCATTCCAGTAATTTGCTTTTCTTACTAGCCAGAAAATGTCATCTACCTGCCTTGACATGGGTTTTCAATAAATAAGAATTTCTTAGAGCAGCCCTTTGCTAGAATCCAGAATGACAGTTGTTTAATATTATCAGTAGAAATACCTCTATGTTCTAATAATTAATATGGTGTTAGTACACCTCTGACCCTTGGAGACAGCAGAATTAATGCTATGAAATCTGATGAAATAATCATTTGCTGTTCCCTATCACCCTATTCATACCAAGCAAGAACATTAATCTATGGTAAAAAGAGGGCACACGATTTTGTCCTATGTTTGTTGTTTAAGCCAGATGTTTTTCCATTACGGAAAAAATAGCAGTGGAAGCATAAGTAGCCATTAGTGGAAGCTGCTGCATCACAAAATGAACGGGATGCACTAAATTACATGATTCTATGTGTATTTGCAGAGTACATCTTGCCTCCTTTTCACAGAAGCAGTTCTGGTTGTGCTTTGTATTACGTGGAATAATTGCTTAACTTTTCTCATATGGTGTTTTGAAAAGAGAAAACGAGTCAAAAGAAACACTTCTCTGTAGAAAGAACCTCTTGATACCAAACTTTTCTTTCTTACTTGAAGTGACTTTTTAAAAAAAACTTCTTTTGTAAAGAAGCCACGAATCTGCCACTTTTCTTCCTGGTTCTTAAGTTGTTGGCATAACCAGGGTTTTGAGCATAGAGCTTCAAGAAGAAGTCTGCTTATATGTGAAAGTCAGAGTTAAGTAGGGTATTAAAAGAACTGTGTTACAGATTGTTAAATAAATTATTTTCAGTAACCAGGTCCAAGTCTGCTCTCATTCGAGGCACCATATGTGCCTACTACTGTAGGGCAAATTCTGAGTTTATCTCCAAAATTGCACTTAATATAAAGAGTGACTGATTTTGCTAGCACTGCAGACTCCTGGATCTGAAGCAAGTTTGGAATCTTACCCACCATATACCCATGGTATGGCAGTAATCACCCAAGAGCTGTAGACGTCGCATCCCGAACAGCCTTACATTTCCGAGGTGGACACGTGCACACCCCCGCACTTCTGGCTGCAGTGAAACACACATGGTGGCAGCAAGAACCACCGACTCTTCTCCATGACACAGTGCAAAAGTCATCAGAGGGGCTTTAAACATGAGCCTCCACTCCCATCTCTTTCTTTTATGCTTTCCTACGTAAGCGAAAAATATTCCTGTAGAAAGTGTGACTCTCCTTCTAGGGATTACAACAGTCAGTACAAATGAACAGTCAAAATATGGTCACAAGGCATCACAGCAGGACTTCTATGTTCCACAAAGTAAGTTAAGGTCTTGGATGGGGCCAGGGCTTTGGGTTGGTGGTTAAGGCAATTCACATTGTAGACAGGGCAACCGGTTGGGACAAGCACAGTCCCTCTGACTCGGGTGGTTGTTGCACTGATGCTTCTTTGCCTACATTTCACACTCTCCCATTCAATTCCACTTAACATAGTTCTTTCATAAAATGCTTCACATCATAAAAACTTTTTAAAGCCTGATAAGGTAGTTTATTAAAAGGAACAGACAAAAGTCTGTCGAGCTGGGCATACATTTTTCTTGACAACTTCAATAAAGGGCTCACATTCATAAAGGAAAGGACAGAGCTACTGTGGGAAAGGAAGGCAAACAACCCACACCACCATTTGTAGTGGGTAACTCTTGTGAAGCTGGCAATACCACAGAGCCTGCAATAACAAACGTGAGCAGAACTGGTGGCAGACTGCTTGCTGTCTTCAAAGTGATCAGAAAGGGAAAAACCTCAGAAAGGCAGTCATTCCATTTCTACCAAAACCCTATGCTCAGACCCTCAGCCCACCTCAACAGGTACGGATTTACGTTGCCCAAGATTCTCCTCTGTAACAGGTTATCAGGGCTGCCTGATGCAGGAGGAACAGACTTGCACTTCGGTAAATCTTCCCTGGTTTTAGCACCCTCTCTTGTGATGTGTAACTGCGTTCTCAAGTCCCTTTCTTTCATGTACTGTGGGTCTTTTCTTAAGAAGCCTTTCCAACTTCTGTCCTTTCCAAATTCATTTCCTGGTACCGTGGAAGGAAAAAATATAGACAACGATCAGAATATACAAAGCACGAGGAAATAGCTGTAGGGTAATTAAAACTATTTAGAATTTCTTTCTTTTTTTTTATTTTTTTTTTGATTTACCAATCTGGTTTCTAATAGAACTTTAGTTAAAAGGAAAGACATTCACAGGAAATATTAGGCGTACATACATGTTGTCCTTCTTTCATTCTAGTTTACATGCTGTCGCTTTTAGAAGGCAAGGTTTGTGGTTTGTTTTTCCAGGATGCATAATGAAATCTGATTAACATAATTTAGGTTCCACTTTCAAAAATGAAACCCTTTCAGGATCACCACGCTTGCTGGAATGTAAAATCGTTCAAGGGAGAAACCATATTGAAAGCTATTGCTTGTCAAACTGAGATGGCCACACATTTCAACAGATACCCTAGAATTTAGCTGCATCTGCCATTAAAGGACACTGATTTCATTAAAATGTAATTATTACTAGACTCTTAAACTGAATTCTTATCACTACAATAAACTTGTACATATACACCACTGCTTTGGCAGTCTTACTAAAATATTTATGATGACCATCCTTTCACATACGTCATGCTACCTAGAGCACGATATTAAAATGCTGCCATACCTTTGAAGTGGTAACTGCTAGAAGAGATATAAAAGGTATAGGTAACGTTTCAGACAAGAAAAATACAAAGCAGAAATGCTCCAGTACCAGTTAAAGATACATACTTCTATTTAATAGTTCTGAATTTTCTATTAGTAAATACGGAATAAGCAGTGTGTGAAAAGTCTTGATTCAAAACCGCCAGACCGGATTGCAGACCTCCCCTTGAGGCTGGGTTGCCATCAAAAGTAGTTTTCCACTGTTTTGGCTCTTTAGAGCTCAACAACTCCTTACCCGGTGGTCTGCGCGTGTTGTGACTGAGGATCTGAAATATTGCTTATGTTACTTCACTAACACTGAGAGCCCTAGTCCCCGGCCCAAGTCTTGCTCTCCCCACCGCTGCTGTCTGTTTTGCCATCAAGTCCCGTGTAATCAGGAACGAGCCTTTTAGAAACAGAACAGGGACACTTCGGTTCCCCAACCAACACAAGAAGCTGCATTTTCCTGCACAGTTCGAATAGGTGAAGCAGCTAAAAAAGAGGTGATAAAAGACTGATTATTTTAATATTCTTTGGGGAAAATACAGAGTTTTAAAAAAGCTGGATCCACTCTCCCCTCTAACAGATCTTCCCATTACAGGCATATGGATAGTACCTGTCAAATAACGTGGATTTTTGGCACAAATAAGAGTGGGTGAAATAAACTGTGGATGTTGTTTCAACCTCCACAACAGGCCTGCAGAGGAAGAAATCCTCAGAATAGACGTAATGCTAGCAAAATAGACAAGATACTTCTCTAAACCTGCTCCTGCTTCACTGCTAGGCTGCTGAAAGACCACTGCCTATAATTCAACATATGCCATGTCTCAAAAATGAAAGACAAAGCAGACAGGCAGGAATTCACCTAGTCACCAAATATAAAGACCAGCTGCTAGTCCACAATGTCATGTTTACAGTCCAGTTTAAGACGAAACGAGAATTCTAATAGTTACAAGAGTCTCTGGAGTTTTGAAAGTGACTGTAGCATGAAAAGAATGACAAGACTGAAGATTCTCAACATTTTAACACAGCACTAATGAACTTCACATAAGTAAGTCCATGGCGCCCAGTCAGCAGAGAGAGGCAGATGCTTGCAACTTGACTTCAGAAATTTAAAACCTGTTTTTCAAATACAAGACACTAATTTACAACTATTGCTTGTGCCATGGCCGAAAGTTGGTTTTCCAGAAATTCTTGCTTACAGAGTTTTGGGAGATCAGACAGTAATCTTTTAGAAAATCAGTGAGTAGGTATGACAGGCCTCGTTACCATAACCCAGCCAACTGTCCCTAGCTTCCCCAGGGAAGGTCAGGGACAGAGACTGAACCACCTTTCCCCACTAGTACCATGCTGAAGCATTTGGCAAATTTGCACGGTGGCTGCTAAGTCTGCCTCTCCCACAGGAAGCAGCAGAGGACTGTAGTCTCTCAGGAGTCTGATCCTTCTCCCAGACATTGAGTTCCGATTAGTAAGCAACTTTTTGCTGCAAACCAAATCGCAACCTCTGTAAATGATGCTATATTCACTTCTCTTAGCGACTTGAAGTTGCAGGCGAGGATGTTTTTCAGAGTGGACTAAAATGCCATTAAAATAAAATTAAACATAAAATAATAGAGAAAAGAGAATGCCTTTCCAATCCTACAAAGACATCCGTGATTGTATTTTGATGAATAGTCAGTGGTGCGGCCTACATCCCAAGCTGATACTCTCCAAGGGGCGGAGACTTATCTTACACCCACGACTAAATAAGAATAAGGACTCATCTGTTCGATAAAGCACAAGGGAGGGAGAGGTTAATACTGGAGGCACGGCAAAAGACTGCAGAGCACAGGAGTGACAGAGGTGATTTTTACACCTGCCTGAACCCCTCTGCCACATAATGTTACCTGAGAAAGAGTCATTTTTTTGAAACTGGCAACATTTTTGTATGCTAAATCCATAAACAGAAGAAACCAATGGGTTTGATTTGCTCTGGCATCTATGTTAAATGAATCCAAATGAGAATTTTAGGCCACCTTCCTTAAAACCCAAACTATCTGGCCTTGTCTGTTTGACAAATTGTGCTTATAAATTTCTTGTCTGGTAAGACTCCAATATTTTCGTCCCCCTCCATGATTTTTTTTTTTAATTTTAAAGCATCAATTAGAATAATGAAAGATAAAACCAAAAAGATAAGGAAATTAAAGATGCCAGCACTGCTCAGTGTAGCAGATTGCAGATTTGGGTGACAAATAAATCTTTCTTGTGCAGAAAAATGGATTAAATCTGTGCACACTAAACACAGCAATATCAAAGATAAAGCAAATCTAAGGCTGTCATGAGCATAAAAGGGAAATTATTGGTATTGTTTCTGGTCTTTTAGCACACAGCAAACGCCCTGCAAGACATTCATTTCTTCATTCTCTTCTACTGCAAAAACTTCGCATTAAGGCCTTATATTCCTATCAAATCAGACCACTGGAGAACCAAGCTCCTCTGCAGAGGGCAAGCTAAAGCTATGTTATTGCCATCAAAGGATATTAGGTCTTCAGGCTGCCCCTTTGCCTTTCCTACAGGCTGCCTGCCTGCTTCTCAGGTGACACCTACAACTTCCCTGGCCCCAGACGGGACGTGGGGTGCAATGCTGCACTTGCCATTGGCCTTGCTATTCTTAAAAATGCCTTAAAAAGACAGCAAAATAGTTCAGGTAAATCTCTGTATTGAAAAGGAACTCTCCACTGTGCGCTGTGTGTTTCTCACGTGCTCTCTGGGCAGAGTTTCCAAGCCTCTTTAGCCTCACCTTCCTGCCTGGGGAAACACTGCCAGCAGAGGCTTTCCTTGCACAGGGACTGAAACAAAGGATTCAGAGAATAAACTGCTATGTTAGAGTTGGAAAAAAAGTATTATGTGAAGTCCACGGGTTCAAATGCATTGACTAGAGCTGTACTACTACTTCTGTGACAGCCTATAAAAAAGAAACAGAAGCAAACGAAATTTGGCTCTAATTGCCTACTACAATGCTTATGTCTAATTATAGTATACGCCAATAAGCCACAGGCAGAGCTGAGTTTAAACTGGCATGTGCCTCGGGTCACCAGGACCATAGCCAAAGACACAGGAACAGACTAGGTCTACAGACTCACACAGCATCATCCTCCCTCAGAGGCCAACAAAATAATAGTAATAAAAAACACCCCAAAGCTTCCTGTGCTTTATGATCGTTCTCTCTGGTAGTACTAATAGTCATAATAACAGTATTTGTACATTGCTGATGAGAACTGTATGCAATCAACGAAGTGCCTGGGTCAAGAAGATGGATCCTGCCAGGGTTGTCACAAGCTGATGAGATGCTGACAAACTGGCGAGTGTGATTTGCATTAATCCTCACCCCCCTATCCCATCCCCAGCCCTGAACCCCCGGTTCAACATCACCAAAACGAATGTTGATATGGTCAAGGTGCAGGGCGGAGGGCAGCCTGTGGGGAAGTGGCCAGCCATGAAGGAACACAAAGCTGGGAATAAAGGTCTGCCACTTGTTCTCAGGACAGAACTACCCACGTTTTAAACAGCTTTTAAAAAATGTAAAAAACCAGCCCTGTTTCTCATCGCGGGTATCCAGAACATCTCTAAACACACACAGAAATAGACAGGTATTACTGAAAATTTTAACCAATGCTGAAGCTGCAAAACTGCTCTTTGTTGTAGTTGTTTGGATACAGAAGGGGCAATTTGCTGTAAATAAATATTAAAAAGTATTTTTTCTTAAATGCTTGAGATATTCTTTTTTTCCTCCAGTCTCAGTGGTATTTTCCTGTCACTTGCTCCTCCAGTTGTGCTGATCTTTTTACCATACGTGTGCTCAAGCGTCCGACGCAGAGTGTCCTCTCCCCACTGCAAGAGTCATCCCAGTCCCACCCTGGCCCAGCTCATATCCCACCCCAGGCCCTGTCCCCATGGGCTTAGATAAGCCATTCCTTCTTGCTCTCGTCGATGGTCTCCGTGAAGTTGGGGTCATTGTTCATGATGGCGGCATCTGCGCTCTCGGCTGACTCTGCCCCTTTGGCCTCGTTGGTGTGGTAGGTTCCCTTGTGGCGAAACATGTAGCGGATCAGGAACACCAAGGTGCAGAGGATGGTGAAGATCACCACTGCGATGACGCCTACACAGAGGAGGAAAGAAAAGATGCCACTAGCGAGTACAACACCAGATTTTGACACAAAGAAATGATCCCACAACTCCTCCAAGCTGAGCCAAAGCTACACCACCATAGTTACTTGGTTTCCGCTACTCTGGTATTTATACATAGTTTTTGTTATATACAAAATGTCACTGAGCGGAGTCTGCTAGTGACTTTCATCTCACAGGTAAACTTCAACATTAATACCTACTTATGGTGGTGAGCTTTGCTGACCGTGAGGCAGAGGGTGCTGAGCGCTCCCAAAACACGGGGATGAAAGGGTGACATATCACGGCCTGGGCAGATCTTTCTTTGAGGATGGAGTCACTGATGTATACTTTCCAGTCAATGGCCATATAGATAACCCCTCAACATGTCCTTGAAAACTGGCTTGGCTCACTGTGGGCTCACTCCACCCAGAAGGCACTGGCTCCACATAATTACAGATGTAACTGCTTTATCATCAGACAGACCTATCCTTAATTGCTCCCCCTGCAATGGTCTATTTGAGGTTCAGCCCTGTTACGGAGAAACCTCATATATCTTACCCTCTTAGGCACAGGTAACTAAGTGCTAAAACAGCACTGTTCCTTTTTTGGCC
This sequence comes from Chroicocephalus ridibundus, assembly GCF_963924245.1. Classification (NCBI taxonomy): domain Eukaryota; kingdom Metazoa; phylum Chordata; class Aves; order Charadriiformes; family Laridae; genus Chroicocephalus; species Chroicocephalus ridibundus. The sequence goes on along the minus strand of NC_086285.1, from coordinate 60,740,504 downwards.
CTTCTCTACAGGCATCCTCCAGGGTGAAGACATTATGAAAATTCTCAGGCTAAAAAAAAAATCTTGCAATCAACTAGAATTATGTCATGCCACTTTTGTTAACTGACGCATTGGAGAGCCAGGCTGTTCAGGCATGGCCTGAATTTTTTTGAGAAATGCAATGCTATCCTTATAGCATTGTAAGGTTTCAAAGTACTAAGGAAAAGTTTTAAGTAGTAATAAAAATATAAATTAAAAAGGAAAAATAACATAGCAAATCAAAAATAAAGCAACTACTTTAATCTGGATACGGAAACATAGACCCTTGAGGGGGCCAGGGCAAAGAAACAAGAAATACCATTAGACTGCATATACTACTATACTCAGTGCTGCTTTACATGACAAAACCCACCACCAGTATGTCATTTTATATGCATTTAGAACTGACTGAAAGCTATTAGGCTGATTTTTTTTTTTTTTTTTTTTTTTAATATGGCTTCAGAATTTGATGCAGTGGCAAATTTCTCCCAGGAGAGTTATGGTGCAACACTTCCATACTATGGGACAGGGCAGAGAAAACTGCATGTGTGCATAAAATTAATCAGGATCCGTATTTCTGGAGGCAGCTGGCCAGAATGTATTCAATTGAATGCTAATTCAAAGTTCCAATCTGGTATTACTTAACATCACCTATCACACTGAATGGGACTCTCTGGCGCATTAAGTTATAGCAGAACTTGGGCTCTAAAAAAACAAGGCATGATCACAAGGGATTTTTGTCAAGAGCAAATAGTGTTTGACACAGATTCGTGTTGAATCTACTGTAACAGGAAGTGTGCTTGCCATTTCATATAAATGAATCACTCGATGTAAGTAACTACTGCAAAGTAGCTCCCAATGTGAATGCTTAATATGTGGATTATGAATATCAGCATTTTGACTTGGTTAAAACTGAATCTGAGGGGATAAACTAAGAGAGAACAAACCATTTCAGTACACAATGTGCCTGAATGGACTTACACAAATTTCTGTTTAACTTTGTTCAGGTGTAGTTTACCCACATAGACAGCTCTTAGCAAATAGCTTGAATATGTTACCAACGGCAGTTCAGCCATAACTGTCATATTGCAAAGTATCTTAGAAAAATAGACTTTTTTCCTACCTCCAATAATGGCAGAGTTTCTGTTAACTCCATCTCCTATAGCTTGACCGTTGTACGGGAAATCAGCACTGGCTGTAAATAAAGAATTAAAGATTCATGTTGAAACAGCAGTGAAACTTGACACAATAGTTCAGAAATATATCCAGCATCCTCGGACACAATTTAAAGAAAACTGTGATCCCTAGGTATTTATCTGAAAAGGAAGAAAAGATAAAATCTTTCACTTTATCTAATCCCTCAGATCTTCTTGCTTCCTCCTCTTAACAAAGATAAAAATAAAATAAAGGAGGTTACCCTTGGTAAGCATTGCTGTTAATACAGGAGGTCATTTCGATACCCAACTAACATAAATTCAGTAAGTTTCTTCAGCACAAAATGAAACAAAAACCTTTCTTTCAAACTTCTGTGATGGTACGTATTATTACGGAGATTTTTGCCTTTGTCACTGGTATCCATTAAAAGGCTTCAGAAGTTTCCAGGATTTCGTGACCGCCGTTGGGTACAACTGCAAGCTCTTTGAAAGAAAAGCTGCCAGCCCTTTTGCTGCTGGACAGCCTGAGCGAGGGGCTGCGTTTTCTGTTGGTCAGAGCCGCAGAGCAGTTACCCAAAGGAGCACATGCTTCGCTACTCCAGGAGAAAGCCCAATGCGGCAGCTTAGCTGCTGCTGCGGGTGCTTCGGAGCTAAGATGGAAGTCTGTGAGTTGGAGGAGCTGAGGAACGGCAGGCAGGAGAGCCTGCGGGAGAGGAGAGCCTCCGGCAGACAGGTGAGGAGAGGAAACACAGCCAGACGTACCAGCACTCACCTGCCAGTGACCTAAAAAGGAGAGAGTCCTTGTGGCAGAGCTGGATGAAGGAATCAGTACATGTTTAAAGTAGAATTTGGACAGTGGTCCTAGTTTTAACCTCCAGAAAACATCACAGCGGCTTTTCAAAGGCAATCTCATCAATTATCATCATTCATCATGAACATTTTCTTTATAGTCAGCCACAGCACAGTCACAGCCACAACATAGTCAGACACTGCAGAGACTAACCAAGCCCAGGGAAGCAGGTGAGTGGTGCAATCATTCCCTTCTTTGCCACTGGATTATGGCATTGATTTTGAAATAGAGAAAACGTTGTTAGAAGCATTTAACTGGAGACAGTTACAATAATCGAAGATATTAATTGCCTCTTAGGTCAGTATTTAAAACCCAGCTGTATTTTGCTTGCTTGATGTATTAGGTGATACCGTATTAAAGTAATCAGTTGCCTTTACAGGCCAGTGATGCATTCACTATACTCAAAAACTGGCTAAGGGAATTTGACTGGCTTTCTGTTAGCATGGCATAAAATCCATAATAAAGTTCCTTTTGTATCACGAAGCAGCTGCACAAAAGAATGAATGGCTTCAGCTCGCCACGTGGCCTGAAAAGAGGTTTGGGGCTAGAGTAGCCTTCTGTGTGCCTACTCTGAGGGAGAGGCGAACCAGCTGTGTGTTGAGCAGCTAGTTTTTGGCTGGTCGCCTCTGGGACAAACAAGAGAGCATTTCTCAGGGCTCAGTGGAAGGGGCCTGGCCAGCAGTTTTTGCCAGCAGCGCTTGTGCCTTTGACATTTGGTGGTGCTCTGGCTTCTGAAAACAGCATTTCTGCACCTCTTTGAAACAAACCAGGCTGAAAAATGGAAAAGATAAATAAATACCTGATTCCGTATCAGTGGATTTTGCTCCAAAGAAGAACTTTACTGTGCAGGACCATGAATGTGTCCTTCAGAGACATTTTGGCAGTCCCTAATATTATCCTTGCAGCAGTGAAAGGGAAGGGCTGGCAGTGGGAAAATAAACCCTAGCTTTAAACCTGCCCTCCCTGCACCACAAGGAAAATCCTAAAGCCAAATAACACTGGTGTAGAAAAGCATCAATTCGCCAAATTGCAAGGAAACTGCTCTCTGCTATTCTAACCCAAAAGGACGCTCCTTGCCACAGGAGCAGCATCACAGGCAGTTAACAAGTCCTACCACTTGCCACTTGGTTTGGAGTTGCTCTCCTGTGGCCCCACACAAGAAATCTTAAAACTAGCAACTGTCACAGTTTCCCCTTCCCTTGCAGCTGAATAGTATATTTAAAATGTTGTTTAAGGACTGCAGGACTAGTGAAGTGTGAAGAAAGAGGAAGGCGGTTCATGGCAGCACGATCCCGCCCAAGCTGCCACATCACAACGGCTATGCTACAAGGGATTCCTGGCAGACAAGGAAGACCATGGCTTATGATGTCCAACAGCCACCAAAATACACCACAGGATAATGAAGAACATGAAGCATGGTGTGAAGCTACATCCTTCATCTTGTCTGAGAGCTGCCTCTAGGACTGGCCCTGATGCCTCTGTCAAGGCTGCTTTCCATTGCATCTAGTCATCATACACACTCAGGAAGAGTTGTCCGTTGGATCAACGAGCAGATGTGACTCACTCTGAGGCTCATCTCTGACAAGGAAGAAATTGGAACATGTGTCTGGGGGCAGGGGACAACCTATTTCAACACGAGTTCACCATCAGATTGGATTGTACATAGCATAAATTGTGCTCTGCTGCAACTGCTGGAGAACCAGGAGTGCTGTAGTAAAAATAGGCCCTTAGATGCTCATGATTCTTTTTTTTAAAGCACCTACGGCAGTGTTGGCAGATACTATCGTCATAACTCATGAATTCTTGTTTTGTTACCCTTGTATCGGCAGGAGACCTGCTTTTATATAATGGTGGTGTTTTGGACTGAAAAATTCTATCTAAAATCTCAGCCAAATGCGGGGTTATAGAATACCTTTTGCTGCAGAAGTGTCTACACCAGTTTTTTACTGAATGTATTACTACAGATGGATAGAGGAGGAAGAAAAGAACTCATTACTATCTTCTTTTGTAGGTGGAAGTTTCCTTGAAATTCTTCTGGACAGCAGTAGCTTCTCAAATGATCAGAAACAGCTACAGACCAGGGGTTCAAGAACTGCAAAAGGGTAACTCCTGCCACAGCAATGAGGCAGAAGAAAATGTATGAGGGCACATTCCTTGACCCTCCAAGGTGAGCTTAACAACAGAGTGTTGTCACCAACGGGCACCAAGCACAGCTATTTCAGACAGTAGTTATGTCATTCAAACACATGGTAACTCGTCTCTGACCTTACTATCGTCACATTCCTTGCCAATATTAAAGCAACTTTGTCAAGAAAACAGCCAACGAGATTCTTTCTTCCATCACTGCTGACAGATTCAGGAACTAAACACGGAAAGAACACGTTAGAGCAGGCTGACAAAGGGGCAACAGTAATACTGATGCTCTGGCAGAAGCACAGAAGACTACAGAGTGCTGTTCAGAGGTTGTAAAGAGTAACGCCAAAAATGTTTTAAAATGACTGGTCAGATGAAATTAATATTGTTACTAGTGACTCTCATGTTTCATGGGAATCTAAATCACGGTGGTATAACAACTAGCTCGCATGGCTATAATATGCAGATGAAGTACAGGGTGAGTTGCTAATGGACAATCCTTTCTCCATCGCAGCCGGGAACACCTCTTTTCTGTTCAGATTCTTCCATTATCACTCTGACATTAATTCTAATTACATGTCTCAGCAAGCCCTTTTGCGCTGCCTGACACTTGTACTTCAACAGCTTCAAATCATGACTTGTCCACAGCAAACAGGTGCGACGGAGCCGCAGTTACTCTCTGCAGTTACCCTGCAAAGCCCATGTAGACAGCAAGTGGGCTGTGGATGTGGGGAGGATACTGCAGGAGTTTTGGTCTACATGCTGTGCTACCTAATTGTTAGCTGAATAGAGCTATTCGGTTTTCCGCTGTTACCTGGTCTACGAAAGGTGATTTTGAACAGCTAATTTTCATCTGGTTTGGGGGCTGTACTGCAAAGGTTCCCTCACCTTAGGAGCTTTTTCTGAATCTTCCCTAGGTTTCCCTGAGCAGCCAGGGTCTCATTTGTGTGAATCAAAACATGAAGAACAGAGCAAAGAGCTTTTTAATCTACCCTGGAAAACAGTTACATATTGGCCCAGGAGACATGCTGTCAGTTCCCTGAAATCCTCTGCTCATGCAGCTGTGGCACAGAGCCATCGGTCTGCTGTCAGGACACACGAAAGACATTTTCCTAAAACCTACAGCTAGTGTAGGGACGGATTGAACTGTACCAGGAAATGCTAAGCTTATCTGTGGCGTAAGAACCTCGTTTCATCTGGTTCCCTTCCAGAATCCAAGCTGGGCGACGCTGATCTTTGCACCCTGTCTTCCCACAGCAGGCCATCAGGTTTGCTTCAAACACCATCATCCTGAAGCTAATTTACGTGAAAGGACACAGCATACTTTGCTGTCTCTTTCTTTCATGGGCTGCTGTTTATGAGGCCATAGTTTCAATAACCACAGACCAAATCTACAGAGTCTAAACTTATGTTTTGCACTTTGCAACTTTCTGTGATTAGTCTCAGGATAAGTAGGGTTAAAGAAACTTTGCAGCACCCAAAAGGGTGATTAAAGACTGACTGCAGGCAAAATCCATGCTTTGGCCATCGTTTTAATGACATTTGAAATTTTAGATGACCACAAAAATGTGTCAGGAGATCTGCTGTCATCTGGCACGCTCAGCGTGGGTCATTGCCACAGCCAGCTGCAACACAGCAGCACTCACTGAATGGAAAGGGGAGATGGGACTGGATAAACAGACCATAATTAGGATTAGACATTAAAGATGACAGATGTGGTTGATTTAACATAGTGAATGATAATTTTGCTCCATTATCGCAGGCGTGATTTTGCGTCTGCCATTTTCAGAAGGAGAGTTTTCACAATGGATCCCACATAAAAGCCGTTTGCAAATTCACAAAATTGAAATGCAAAATGACCGTGTCAACATGGAGAAGTGCTCCAGAAAGTGGGTGAATGAGCAAAAGGCTATTCAGCAAAGATAAAGGGAAAACCAAAACCAAAGGGGAAGACTTTTCTGCTACAGAGCAGTACTGAGAAGTACAAAGTAAAAGGCGAATCTCATCACTACCTGGAGTGTTACGTATAAGCCACTTGAAGCAATTTTTTAACTGAACTTCTTTACTGAGTGGGCAAGTCTCAGTTAAAATACACCACACTACAAAGGAACCATAGAATCATTTAGGTTGGAAAAGACCTTTAAGATAGTCGAGTCCAACCATAAACCTAACACTGCAAAGTCCCACTAAACCCTGTCCCCAAGAGCCACATCTACACGTCTTTTCAATACCTCCAGGGATGGTGACTCAACCACTTCACTGGGCAGCCTGTTTCAATGCTTGATAACTCTTTCAGTAAAGAAATTTTTCATAATATCCCATCTAAACCTCCCCTGGCACTCAAAAGAGGCCATTTCCTCTTGTCCTATCACTTGCTACTTTGGAAAAGAGACTGACACCTCAGCCTCCTTTTCTCCGGACTAAACAACCCCAGTTCCCTCAGCTGCTCCTCATAGGACTTGCTCTCCAGAACTTTCAGCAGCTTTGCTGCTCTGCAGAGGATACAGTTTAGATTTGCTCCAAAAAAGGAAGTGTGAGAGTGATCACAGGCCTAAAACAAGCAATGGCTGAAACCTGTAAAATGCTGGAAATGGGGTTTATTCAGCCTAGAGCTAACATGTGTTGCAAGGCTCCTGTGACCTTTCAGCTTTACAGACGTCCACAATTTTGAAAGGCATTCTCCCATTATTAAGACCAGATGGGTTTTCACCTAAATATGAACTACAGAAGCAACTGGATCTGGTGATCACAAGATAAAACCCCCATCAATCAAGAAATTGATTAAAAGTAGAACAGTGAGAGAACAAAATAAAAGCAAAGATGTGAACTATCATTTCTTCCTAATTCTGTTTTGCATCCAGGCATCCAAAACCGAGCCTGCAAAGAGAGCAAACACTCACTGACACCTTAGGATTTTGAGAAAGCATTGGACACTAGATCCATTCACTAATCTGTTTCTCCACAGGACCATAACACAGAGGAAAACAAAAGCAAGCTTTCTGGCTTCATTATGTGAAATTATGTCAATTTTGCTGGTCAGGTGAGACTGTTATGGTTTTAAATTACAGAGCACACCTTATTACATACTGTAAGTACAAAAACTAATTGCTTGACTCTTGATAGTAGAATCTAACGTGCAGTCACAGTTGCATTCAACTTCCCGAAAGGACCGGATTACAAGAAGAACTCTAAACACATGCACAGAAATGACGGAGCAGAAGTAAACAACTCCATTACACAGCCCTACATCAAAGGTGAACGTCACAGCCTGTAGACTCCAGTTGCCCTTTCTCGCTCATCCCACTGCCTGTGCCTGTCCCACCACTCTCCTGAGTGTGGCCCTGTGAAGAGCTCCCGTGCCAAGTAAACTACAGCAGCTCAGAAAAAGAAGAAAAAAAATCTGAAGCAGCATTAAAAAATCTGTGGTTTTCCTATGCTGCCAGGGCAAATTTTGTATTGAAAATTCCTATATATATATATTTTTTTTAATACATAAATTTTTTTTGCTATTTCTCCAAGCTGAAAACAGAGACAGGAGGAAAACTACCCCTACTCCTGCTTTTCTAGGCATTTGAGAGCAGATTCTGAAGAGAACTTTAACACTAAACTCTGTTAACGGAGTTTACTTAAAGTCCCACTGACATCAGCTTAAGTACAAAACTGAGAATTTAGCTGAAGTTATTTTTAATATTAAACACTTCCAAGTTAAAAAAAAAAAATACCCACGCTTACCCAACCACAAAATATTTAAAAGATATTATTAACCATATTGTTTGTAAAAGGTCAGTTTTGTTCTAGCATGCTATATGGGGTCTGACACTACTCCCTGAATTTTTAGTGATGTCTCACCCGTAGGGTTAGAGAGTTACAAGTATATCCCTAATATGAACCATTTTTCTATCTATATGGAAACAGAAATCTTCACAGTCACAGACTTAATAATTTTTTTGGTACAGAATGTTAGAAAAAGTACACCCACATAACAATTCTGAAACTACCAGAACAGACATTCAGATTAGAGGAAAAATTAGGGCTTTTCACTTTAAAAATGCCATCTTCTCTGTCGCCAATAATGCAAATTATTTGGAACATGAAATTTGTAACATTGGATCAAAATCCACTGATTTCTTCAATCCTGTGCAACCTTCTTGGCTGGGAAGGATAAGGAGGAAACAAAAGCAGAAAAAAAACCCTTCATAAATGACAAAAAAGTCCTCCAATGCATTGGTGCTCCTTGGACCAATTATTTAAACTAAGTCTTGTCAGGTATGTTCTGTCAGATGAAAAACATTTTGAACGTTTGCATTTTTTTTTACCGCCTATGAATTTTTCACTGAATCTCAAGTATTTTTACTGACAGTTACTGGTGAGTTCTGATGAGAGAGAGAAACATGCACAGAGATGATGGAAAACACAAAACCTGTGTTTTCACATTTTTGGTGTGAAGGCTCTCCAATCATCTCTTTTTCTTCCAATGTGAAATGAGTATAAACTAAAAAAGCATCTGAAATGATGGCTTAATAGAAACGTTGTCCTCTGAACAGCCCTTCTGTATGCCCGTGCCTGGGACAGTGTGGGAAAGTTAAGTGGGGACTATAAAGAAAGAGCAGTTGGATGTTTCTGTTATAAAAGCATGAATTTTGGAGTGAGCAATGAAAATGACAACAATGAACAATGGTAGCATTGGGGGGAAAACTCACTGAATGCTCTATGGTTAATGAACTGCAAATTCTCACCACTAGACACCAGAGCCGACAACCCAATCAGTCAAGATAGTTGTTTCTGAAGCAGCTGTGTTATTGGCCCTTTAATTTCCTTCTGCAGGCGAACTTTGCTGTCCACACTCTTAAGCAGAGGAGGAAACGGAGTTTTATGAATGGCTTGCTCCTAGAAGCAGTACGATATTCTTTCTTTTGGTCTTGAAAAGCAGTCTTCCTAGCAAAGGGACAGAAAAGCTTCTGCCTTTTTAGGAGACCCATCCTTGCAGCTTAAATCAATCCTGGATGAGATATGAAAAACAGGGAACACATTCCTGCACTGTAGGTTGGGACGGGTTAGATGATGCTTCCCTGCTTCCCCTTTGTATGGTCATTTCCCCACAGTAACTTTTACACTTTCTTTTGCACAGAAGCAAGTAATTGTACTAAGTAGTGGGAAGGCAAGACGGAACTTTTTAAATTTAGTAACTGGTACTTGTATACTACAAAATTTCATTCCTTACTTTTAAAAGAAGAGCAGACATTTAGGATCACTTCTGGACTGTGTTTAACTGCACTTTGAACTTCAGCAAGTTTTGTCTCAGAAATAGTATTTTGAACATTTGGTCTGCCAAATTTCCAGTTGATTTGCAGCACATTAGAGCATCCTCATCCATCAAAGACCTAAACTCATCTGTCTTTTAATTCCTGGTTGTAAGGTCTGTCTGACACCGGGTCTCACTATGACTCCAGACAAGAACTGCTGGTGTATTAGTCATGCTGGCCTAAGCTATCACTTCCATGAAAATTTTATGAACGGCGCTTACATTTCACCTGTTAAGGAAGACAAACAAATACTTCCTTTTATAATTAATGTAGAATATGAAACGCTGCAGTGCTCTCAAAGGAACAGTAGAGTTAAGTGCTGATCAAAGCCTAGCTGTATATAGCTAATCGTTGATAATGGACCCGCAGGGAATACTTGAAAGAAAACAAAAAACCAAAAATAAAAAATCCAACCCAACGAACAAGAATACCAAACAAGCCTGTAAACTTATGACAGCTACAAAAAAGAAGAAAAAAAAAAGATGGACTCTGTTTCTTGAGGTCATTGGAAGAAAAGGCTTCTTACAGCCAGGATATGAACTACAAGATCGGGTTCTGCACTTTTAAAGAAGGGCTTGGATCAGGGATGAGGAACAGGTCAGACTGGAGAGTTTAAATCCAGTATAAACTTCCATAGCTGTAGTGACCTGACTGTAATCTTGAAGAACCTCTTCCACAGGAAGTGAAGTGCTTTTCAGCCTAAGGAAAGGAAAAAGAAGGCAGTCACATGAAATGCTCAGGCATCTAAATGCCTCCTTCTCTACTCCATCTTTTTCCTATTTTACGCCACCCCTACGTTCCTAGTTAAAGTTAGCACTTGTGGAAAAAATATAGTCTTTGCAGAGGATAGAAACTACTCTCTTGTTAATATTACCACCTTCTCGTCTTGACGTTAGGTAGCAGCATTAACATTCAAATCACTGCTCATGAAATCGCTACAATGCTGGTGTCTCAATGAACGCCAGAGGAATTTACAAGCTTGGCAGTCTGTCAGCTGTCTGATACACTAGACAGAGTGTCAGAGATTTCACACTGAAATTATAGATTCTTAAGAGAAAGCTATGCATAATTGTGTGAAGGAACTAGATGAGACTGAGGGAGGCATTTTTATTCCCAATCAATAGAGAGATTTACAGTAATTCAAGCACCATAATTAAGCTCTTTAAGGATGAAGCACTGATTGTGCCAAATTTCAGACAGATGCTCTTCCTAGTTAGCTGCTCAATGGGGAGGAGGAAAATAGAAACTGTTGCATCTCAATGTTTACCACTTACCTTCCTGACTGCAAGAAACACTTGGTGCTTAGAAACTGAGCTATGAGTTTCTGCTAGACTTAATCCCCGACTACCTGAAACGAATGCCACCTTCCTGTTTGAAAACAGTTCAGGTCAAGGCCACAGACTTCTGAGACAATATTTATATTGGGATAATTAGGGATGAATGCTGGTCACTCTTCGCAGAGGAAACTTGATCACAGAAATGCACCAAAAACTGGCAGTGCAAGATTCCACTGGCCCACGGGGCATGTTGCAAGCGCATCTTTTGGCTCTTGTATAGGAAGTAAAAATATTAAGGTATCTTACTGGCAAACAAAGAGCTTCCCATTGTTTGTATGCCATGTTCATTAAAAAAACCCAACCACCTCGAGTGATCGGTAACTTTAAGGAGAGAATGTGGCACCATTCTCTGATAGCAGTACAGGTAACTAATCTTGTTTGCTACGCTTGAAAAAGGAGGATTGCCATTTTGTTCTAGCAACTGCCTTCACATTCATTTCTAATTTTGCTAACACCTAGGAGATCAATTTAAATGTGTAAGGCTGCATCATGAACAAAGGCGGTGCACCTCTTCCATCCCTCCTGCCCAGACTTGCTTTCCCCTTGCAGGAAGCCTGGAGAAGTGACACCGCTCCCCTGCCGTCCCTTAGAGGAGAGAATGAATGCTGTGTCACGCGTTACCATTGACTTTAAGCCCCCTGCTGTTGGATTCACTGATGTCTACAGGACTCTTTCAATGTCTATGGCCAGGAGAAGACCCTTTTGTTCATGTGTTTGTAATCTAAGAACATTCTGAGGGCTGAATCTCCGCCCTCCAGCAAGTAAGGCCTTTGATCCTTCCTTCCCGTTGTGCCTCCATAACAAGCCCTTGACAATGGCAAGAGCTATTTCGAGTCTCACTAGCCACATCCGTGCCAATGCACATCTGACAAAGCTTCTCCTCAGATGCTGCTGCTTTCCCCTCTGAGATGTGGGTACCAGCGGTCAGAGGGTGGGACAGCAACCCAACCGATGGCATCCGAATCCAGAAGGTGCCTTTCAGCACTGTCACCAGCAACGCGAGTGACACTCTCTCTTAGTCCACAAATCAACTGCTATCTTTCGCTCGTCAAAGATAATTAGTTGGCCAATTAGGTGAGCATGGATTATAAGGCCAATATTTGGCCCTCCGACTCTCTTCTCCTGCCATCACTTGTTAAAGGATGAATTTGTAACAAAAAGGGAGTTAATCCTGCCGGCAGCCATTTTAATCTTGATGACAGAGGTGCATGTCTTCATACAATGTTTTTGCCAGGCGTGCTCAATATAGGTTTCAAAGTAAGCTGTTGAGTCTTAAAAGGCAAGGCCTTTCACCTTCTACAAAAATAAAGAGCTTTTAGGGTTTAAATATGTAGTCCGAAAAATGTCACACCACTTGGAAGAACATCACAAATGTAGCATTTAATCCTGCTCCATTTAATTCTTAATATGTTGAAGCTAATATGGGTTTAACTAAATCCTGCGTTAAATACTCTAGATGCCATTCTGTTCATACTCAGAATAAATGCATCTTGCAGCTGCATACTGCTACAGCAGCTTAGAGGTGCTAAAGCATGGTTTGCCAACTGTTGTATGTATCTTGCCTCTTCTGGTATCTCTTGCTTTTACTAGATTCAAGATTGGGCAGTTTGGCGAGCTGGAACACATGATACCTAAAATGGAGAGGTACATACATTATCCTTTTTATACAAATAAGGAAAGTTTTGAGGTGAAACTTCGTTAGTAAACTGCAGAACCTTTACCTTAGATAAAAACACCCACAAACTTAATAACCCCACCCTAATAATATGTATCTTCTGGTTTCAAGTACAAGGCATTTTAGGTGTGGGAGTTTATTTACTACAAAAAATAATCAGCTGTTTGGGCTTTTGTTTGCTTCTCTACAATAAGCAAGGCGTCAGTTATCAGTGACATACCTCAGCTAATGTGAACTGAGAGATTAAGAAAACACTTGGTGATTAGCTTTTTTTTATATATGCTACAGTAATACATATTAAAATGCCTGCTAATATAGTTGAAGGCGTGCAGTTATAACTTTTGTTTTGAAACGTATGCCAGACAGGTAATTCAATGGGTTTAGACAACATGTAAAGGCAGGACATGTCATTTTAAAATGGTCATTGATCAGGCTCTTTTTTGCCTCTTTACCTCACTCCTTTTCATGTAACCAAGGCAAATTGTATTGTCTGACATGAACTGAGATAATACAGACGGGAGAAAAACACAGGAAGGGAACTATATTGATGAGCTGCCTGGGTTTGATTATTGACTTTTTTTTTTTAAATCACCAGAAAGTAACTTTCTAGAAAAGAATGACTTGTGTAATTCCTGTGCTTCATCACCACCAAGAAAGGATTGCCATAGCAACAGGAAAAGACTGTGCATTGTAAGAATATTCACAAGCTGAACAAGATAATGGTTTAAGATAATGTCCCAGTAGTGTGGCAAAATGCCAGCCAGGGGTGGGGAAGGAGGGAAGTGGCATTTTTACAATGACAAAGAAATTTAAAATGAACGAATATTATAAATGTGAAACATATGTGAATTCAAGGCTAAGAGAAAGTGCAAGACAATGAATCGATAAGCTGTATGGACCATTTGTCTGGGGAACAAATCTGCAAGGTTTCTTATTGATAAATCCCTGAACTTGTCTCTGAGGGTCAACTGCAAATGACTGATGTGTGTCTTTATGATGTCCCCTTTAGCCTCTCTGTTAGGGCATCCAAAATGTCTTGCAGCTAGCAGGAGGTGTCCACGCAGTAACTACATAGAAGAGTTTAAGGCAAACATTTCATACAGGTCATCCATCAGGAAGAACCTGCTTAACATGCGGCAATTATCCATAAGGTCTGATCCAGCACTGCAGTTTAGAGGTGAATGGATCATTATATTTGCTGTCTGCTGTATCTGTCCTATTTAGACACTTATCTTTGATCCCCTCCTACAACATTTTTCAGTCCTCAACATTCAATTCCACGTTATTTGAGAAGCAAAGCTTCAAATCTACACTTAATTCAAAATATGAATCAGGATGAGTGCAGAGTATGTCACTGAATGAGATTTAAACCATATCATACTTGACACAACATTCTTCCTTATTTTTTCTTTTCTCTACAAACCACCCATCCTCAGCTCTCATGTTTTGTTAAGATATATTTAATATTAAATAGGTGACATGACAATAAAAATTACAGATAAAAACATGTCTGAAATGCAAACCCTGTACATAATAACTGCTGCTTACAAAGTCATGTTATGTGCAACCATTTTTTTTGTGGCAGAGTGCGTGTGTCTTTTCCTTTAGCACCACTACAAGTGTTTCTGTGAATTTCAAAGGAGCTTTTTGTCTTCACCCCTTCAGCAGGTTTAGTGAAGGAGTAAATTCACACTAAGCGTACCGAGACTATTTCAGCTCTGGAGCCAATGGGAACCATTACTTATACCTCTGATTTTTCCATTTTCTCTTTCAACACAATTTGTATTAGAAAGTCTTCTAGTAGGGTTTGGAAAACAAAATCCTCAGTGCAAACTGCCAATTTGCTAATGTGAAGTGACACTAAACCCAAACATTTTCATTTACCAGTCATCAAGATCATCTGTGTGCGAGGTTACACAGTCTGCAGTATATATTTTTCCTGAGACTGAAACAGAGTTAGCTGTGTCAGACCACCAGAGATACTTTTACAAAGACTGAATTTTTCTTACCTCATACCAATAAATGAGCTGTTGTGATACCTCCTCTTTGTATCATGGAAATGTCACACGGTGTGAAAGTCAGGAATTGTTCACCTACACCTGAATATCCTTTCGCTCCCGCCCCAGTGACACATCACTCCCTTGCTGTAAAATTTCTTTCTACCGTAACTCAGCTGTCATTGTTGCTCCCTTCAGTGTACAGCAGTCCCTCACTAGAATTCTTTAAAGAAACATGATCTTTTCCTTCTACTGCTGCGGAGAGCTGGAGACGACAAGAGGAGGGGTTCCTAGCTCCCCGTCTTACTAGAGCTTATCATCACCAAAAATGAAGGTGAGTGCCTTGCACTGTCTGCCCATGACTTGAAACAGTCAAATCATGTCTGGCTATGGCAATGAGATGTTTTTACTGGGCAGAAGTTAATAGACAGCTTGAGCCAACCTAATTGCATGCTGCATGTTCCCTGATATCCTTCATGCTGGCTCCATGACCGAGTATTACAATTAATCCGGAATAAAATGTATACGTTTGCAAGCCGGCAGGTCAACGAAGTTGAATAAACTCTGCAAAAGCTTTCAAGATGAGACTGAGCCAACACAAGGACAAGCGTAGTAGCATGTGGCAAGGACAATCAGGACCTCCTTCTTTTAACACCAGGAGCTATTAGAAACAGTTCAAATATCTTGAGTAAATCCCACATAGTCTTTTACTAGCTTCCAGTCAAATTAAGTGTAGGACAAAGAAACCAACCAAAATTAACAACCAAAACCCATTAGCTGCACAAGATTCACAGCCAGCAGTGCATCCTCAAGATGTTTACGTGAGAGACATGAGCCAGCAAGGTATCCTTCAGGAAACGTGCTTGTATAGAAAAAAGGGCACTGAACGTAACCTTCAGTTACAAACTGACCTAATAATTTCAGAGAAGAAAGGGACTACTCATTTGTGATGAAAAAATTCAAGTAGGAGATTGCACGTTATAAACAGGGAAGAGACATACTGAAATCTTACAATGTCACGGCAGCAAGGATGGAATGACAGGTTTTAGGGCATGATACTGCTTATATCAATGTTTGGAACTCTCAGCCCTGGAATATCTGCCTCTCCTTACAAACATCTGTCCTTATTTCTCTACTGAAGAAGAGCTGAAAGGAAATGCTGTAAGGAGTTCCTTGACATTGCAAGAAAATAAAAAATCCAAAACCCAAGCGTATGACCTTGGCACGTACTTCTAAGACAGAAATATATACCTGTCCTCTCTCATGTAAAAAGTGGCAGATGGATACATCCCAAACAAAACATACTAATAGGTATGAAAATCATTATGGGCACAGTTTTTCCTCTAGCATTCTAATTTTATACCACTGTAAACCCATGAACTTTGTGAGGACAGGTTCTAATTTACACCACTGCAAACGAAATCAGAATGAGGAAAAAATACAAGAGAGGGGTCAATGTACACCTGATCCTATAAAGGGCAAGGGAACAGATATATTTTTTTAAAGTATCTACCTGACATTCAAGAAGCAAGAAAGAGAAAAAAACCCTCTAAAGTTAGGCACAACATATCCTTTCAAAGACTGTCAGTCACAAAGCAGGATGAGATTGCTGGGATCAGCAAATTTTTTTGACTTTCCAGCATTTTCAGCATGAGATGAGTACCACCATGACTAATGGGACTTCCCATTAAACATGGCCTAAGGAAAGCAGACATCTCGGAAAACAAATCAGCACTTTATATAAATATATTTATGTCTAAAATTAGATTTACTTTTTTTGTATGAAGCTGACTACAATATACTCACTTATTAGGAATACAGCATAAGAAACGCTACTGTACCTTATTTATTTGTACTTGCAACCTTTTGCTGACTACATACCCAATACTACAGAGAAAAGTGCTATCACAGCAGCTAGGTCAAAACTCAACATTCAAACAGTTTAAGACTTATGGAAAAGAAAAATACAGCAGAATATTTAAAAAAGGCAAAGAAAATATCATGTAACTGCATTTAGAAGTGGTGGCAAATCTCTGCCATCTCAGCTTTGCATTTCCCGCCGTGATTATAGTCCTACAGTCATCTGTCAATCACATCCACTCCGGTTTGTTTTTCCTTACAGAGGAGGCAGGACATATTTCTTCTCTGAACTGCCCTGCCGAGCTAATGTGGCATGAACCCCAGCTTACCCGAGTCTAAGTGCCACGGGTCAGTAGCCGCCGACATTGGTGGGATGGTGAGTGGAGATGCTCCGCAGTTGGATTCCACCAGTTCTCCTTGGATGTGGACGTGAGAGGAGGCGTTGGTTGGTCTCAGCGCTGCTTTGAGTGGAGCAATCTGGTTGAACTGTACTCTCGATAGGCAGCCAGTGAATCCTGGGGTGTTGTATTTATATATATCTTGGTCAATCTTCCCAATTTCTACATGAAATTAAGGGGAGGGGAAAAAAAAAAGACAGACTAATCAAAACAATTCACTGCTTTGGAAAGCATGTTTGGTCTGAACATTTGATTCCCAGAGCTCAGTTCCCAAGTCCCTCTCTTATGAGACTGAGAACGTGTCAGACCCTGCCAGGTTTCTTTACATTTCATTACAGATGGAAACCTCCAGGCCCTGAAGTGACTCGGTTTCACTGCTATGCTATCATTAAAATGAAAGGCTGGCATGAAGGAGTCATCAGAGAAAAAAAAGGCCAGGAAAAAAGCCCCTCCCCAAGAAGAGGTGACGGCGAAAGAGAAGGTAGAGGGACAGTCATCGCCAGGGTCTCTCCTCCCACCTGAAGCTGCTGCTGCAAGAGGTGCCCCTTCCTTCAACGTGGCCCATTGCCCTCCAGCCACTCACTCGGCCAGGACTATGCCTGTTCACTCCCATCCGCCTCCTGTCTCCTCACCAGGAGACCAAGTGTCCCTTTGCCAGGAGACCACACATCCCTTTGGCTTGAGGTGGAAAACCACCCCTCTCCAGCCTCCTTCCTTCCCCCACATTGGCAAGAGGTGTCAGGAGTCCACCCACCCCTGCGGCAGGCTGAGCAGCAGTGTGGGTGCTCCCATGCCTCCATGACAGGGCCTGCATCGGCTGAGAGCATGCTGCGGGTCAGCCATTTTGCACCTCGCCGCTGTGGGCTGAGGTTGGCGGCTGGCACCCATGAGCAGAGCACAGGGCTCTGCCGCTGCTCTTTAGAACAGCCGGCGTCCACCCCAAGCCTGAGGAGCTTTCTCCCTTCTAAAATACCAGCTAAAATGATCCCAAAATGGGAGCCATACAACGCGGCGCATGCCTTTACTGCTCAGGAACCTGCAGGCCGCTCGCGGCTGTTTTATTTCTGCCAGGACTTGTTGCGACAGCCTGAGTCACAACCGAAACAAAACCATCACTCTCTGTCGGCTGGCTGCGTTAGAGTTCATTAACATTTCAAAGCCTCACTGCAGTGTCTAATATAATATTTACATGGCAGTGAGGAATTTGGCTTCCTTTCTTCTATGGTAGCACAACATAAATGAAAATGACAACGTGGCGGCATCATGTTTGTGCTGTACCAGAGAGTATTGCTCCGGAGGCACTGAGAAGCTTCAAAAGGCCTTCCTCTGGCCTGGCAGGGACACGAGTTAGCGTCTGGCCCTTGAAGCCATTGGAAAAAGTCCTACTGAGCTGAGCAAAGAAAGACGGTATCCCAGGGACAGAGAACAGGGAGCAGCCCCACATTGTTCAAAGGCAAGCTTTTTAGATAGACACAATGATAAGGGATGAAGAATGGTGTTTCTGGAAAGAAATGATGTCTATAAATCACAAGATCATGTCATAAAAAAATAAAGAAAGGAAAACAGAGGTGGGAGAGAGAAGGTTCTCCTGAGAGGTGTGAGAAAAAAAGGCAGAAAGAGTTTTATTGTAAGAGTTTGGGGAAGAGCTGGGAACAAAAGCACACCTGGGTTTGAGTTTTGCTACCAAAAAAATCAAATCAGTTAGTAGAAAATGCACTACAAACCTTTTGCATGAGTCTGTGCTCAGTTCTAATCAAACCAGGATCAATTATATGAGGTCTGGGCTGCTGTCTGGGCTCCTGAAAAACTACCATGATACGTGTCAGTGCTATTCCGAAAAGTATGAAGGTTTTGCATTAGGGATACATATGAGGAGTTTCAAGGCTACAGATCAGGCAGGGCTTTTCAAGTACACTTTAATTTTTTGGGTTCACACATTAAATGTGAAGTGGGGGAAAACTGGTGGTAACTGGACAAACCTTGAGCATGATTCAAACAACCTACTGGTTTTCACATAGAACTAAGCTGTCTTTGCAACCATATTAGAACAATAAGCATACAACGATTAATTCCCCCCTCGCCAGCATCAGGATACAAAAGGAAGATGCATAATCTGAAAATTACTAGCATTAGATCCTTATGTGATTCACAGCACAGTAATAGATTTGTTCTACCCCCACCTCCCCTCCCGTTTTCCCTTTTCCTTCCTGTTTGAGAACATCTTTCTTTTTCCATTAGTGCTTATCCACCCTGTATCAATATTACAACCACATTTCACAGGCTGTCAGTGAGCAGTGACCGCCACCTGTGACAAAGTGGAAATATGCTCAGGGCTCAGCTAGAGACTAGCTTAAATGCATTAAAGTCGTTGTATTAGTCACGTGGGTCTTCCATCCAGCTCCTTTAAGAAAGTAGCTTGACCAAGCAGTTAGCATCACCTCCTTCAAAAATTTGATAGTAAGTAAAAAAACTCACACATTCACGCACGCTCTCCATAGTTAGTAGACAAACTGTACAAAAGCCAGCGCTCATGCATTTGAATGCTACCTGTAGACCATACCAGTCAGACAAGGCTCCTATCTGACCACAATATTCACTGTCTCTTACTTCAGTAAAATATTCACAGCATATTCAGTGAATAGCTGCAATTTTGAGCAATCCTTATAATCTAAGAAACAACTAGGAGAACGTATTTCTCTCTAAGCACTGTAACCACTGTCGATAACTGTTTAATGATTACCTTTTATTCATATTTTATATATTCTGTGGAATTTCATCCAGCAACGCTAATAGCCTCCCACTCACAATCCTAAATGACAAGAACAAAAATCACGCACACACAAAATCCATGAATATGACTGTGCTACTTTAGCAGCTTCAGCACCATTCTTCTCTAACTCTGTGAATCCTAAGGGATGAATACTAGATCCTGAAAGAATTTCATAAAAAAAAAACCAAAAAACCAAAAAAACCCCTAACACGGCACCTTGCTGAAGGCCAACATTTTTGCTTAAAGCATTCCACAAATGATGGTTGTGCAAGTCACCTCATGCAAATTTACCACCAGCTCGCATCACATCAGTGCTAAAACAAGATGGATCGACTTCTATGACCGTGAACATGTTCCTTCCCGTGCGCGTCCCACGGGACTCAACACACTGATACTCTCTGATGTTAGGCCATTATACTTTGCTTCCCTGTGTGTTTGAGCCTGCTATAAACCCATCCCTGGAGAGTGTAATGATTATATAATGAAATATGCCTTTGTTGTCATGACTAAAATTCAATTTTCTCCCTATAACAAAGGAGAGAGAAAAAGAAAAGAACAATCACTTTATTTAAAATAACGAGAAATGTACACTGCAACTGCTTAGCATTGTTCTAATTGTCACCATATAAGCTACAGTGAAGTCATACAGTATATAGTGTTATCATTACCTAATAGCAACATTAGTAATATTGCTTTCAGATCTGATGCAGCAATCTTCTGCTGGCACCCTACCCACAAGCATTTCTGTAAAGAAAGGCTTCCAAAAATACCACTTAAAGACCTTTTTTAACTTCAGCTGGTTTTAACCATTTGCTCCCTTGACCATATAACCTGCTGATTTGAGGTGAAGACCATCATCACAAGACAGAGACCATTCAGGTGAACCCATTCTAGCACAGATGCACTGCAGTATACAAATCCTCAACATTCACGCAATAATGATGCAACTGCCTACCCAGATTACTTAACATTTTAAAAACGTCTATAGTTACTGAACAGTATACTAAGAACCTCACAGATGTTGCCCCATGTCTTGTGTGTTATCATTCACTAAAGATATACTGAACATCAATTACTTGTTATTTATGTTTTGTTATTTCTTTAATGGTAAAAAAATAAACAAATTTAATACTCAGTTACTTGTTTTGATTTCCCATATCTGTGGCAGAAACATGCCACATAGTGATGAAAATAGTACTATTTCTCCATTGAAAATTATGTGCTACTACTGGAGAAGCTCTTTTCCACCTAGGTGAAAAGATGTGAAGAACATCTATTTTCGAGCATGTATATGACACAAGGCACCATGAATGAGCACACAACAAGTTTAAATTCATTATTCTATGGATTTAGAGGAAAACAAGCCAAAATAAATTGTATAGAGGAAAAAATTGTGTCTGGACCTGTGTATATGTAGCACGTATCAATACTGATCAGTGTAATTAGGTTATCTGTTTTTTAAGACTTTTTGCCCTTACTACACTACCTGTAGATGCAGAGTCAGGGCTCCTGCCTAGGCACTGTTACAAGAAAAACAATCAATTTGGTTCAGATTATTATCAAAGTTGACCTAGTTAGCATGCATCTGATGAGCTACTTGTAGAAGCAGACACATTGCCAAATACAGTTTTTATCCAGTTTTTATCTGCTGTCTCTCTCCCTTCTCTACTTTCCATATCTACCAGTAAAAGATTTATAGAGTAGCTCAAAGGGCCATAGCACTTCTAATAGCACAAAAGGTTATAGCACTGCTGGAGAGGTCCAGCTCCGCTTAATTCTACCGTTTATTTTTTATACATTCTTGTAGCATCACTTAGAAAGACCAGAGAAAAACGACAGCCTGATTTAGCAGAAAAAAAGAAGTGGTGTCGGGTCCCACAGCCCCGAGCAGGTTTTTGATAGATGAAACAGAAATGCTTTCTATTTATGTAATCCTTCCCGTGTGAGGATCCTAGAATGATTCACAAGTACACAAGGCTCTGCAGCACAAAGCTATACAACGCAGCACAGCACTGTGCCATCATGCCACACAGGAAAAGATGGCCTCGGACTGTGTCACACTGACCTCGGAAAGAGGGAGAGGGGAGCGAGTCAGCCGTGAGGGAAGAGAGAAACATTCCCACCGCAAATCTTCGTAAACCTACAAAAACTGTTTTTATTAAACATACGTGCTGAATATCTTTGCTGAATATCTTTTCTATTCTAGCTGATCTGTACATTTTTTTTTTTCTTTATAGGACTCTGAAATGCAGATCGATACGGAAAGTCATAATAAATTCTGAACCTTGCATAGTGTTCAATAATACAGAGAGGATCAAGGCATTTATATATTGTGAATTATGTTCCATTAGGAAGGAAATGTAACAGAACTTGAAGTACCGTTTGTAGGTACACACAACAATGTATGTAATAAATATCCTGTTATGAATTCCCTTGGAATTTTCCAGCGATGCCCTTCAAAGCAGAAATAATGCATAGCTACGGGTACTTCTAGCACAGCAAGGCTCTCAGTAAATGTTATAGCCATCTAGCTCTTCTTTCTTCTTTGATAGTGGGACAGCTCTGCCCGAAGTAGCACACAGCAGCACTAGCAGGGAGAAGAAAAGGACTATATACTGGAGTGATTTTGGTTGTGACAGAAGATGCCTTTTAAACAAAGGAAAGTCTTAGCAGCACAACCAAAGCCCTTTCAGTTCAACTTACTAAAGACCATTTCTTACCCAATTTACACAAGACATCATTTGAGTTTTGCTTTGAATACGGTGAAAAATCCAGCTGTTTGGATTTAGGACAATGACCTATTTATATATGCCCATTTATGTTCAGAAATACAACAGCTTAATGATTCTGGATAGTAGCCATATCAGTAGAGGGAGAAGTCCAGCTTTGCCACAGGGCGGTATTTCTGGCTGAACCACCAGGATGCTCTGCTACTTCACTTAAGATTAAGCATCCACTCAGTGGGTAGACAGAAGGTAATCCGTTATAAATCTCTATAACCCTTCAGCTAGCTGTACTAAATTGAGCCTAAATTATCTTTATATAGTATTTTAATAGACTGCACAGGTGAATCCACCGATTCAATTAAATGAACCACTAATTGCTTTTGGGTCAACCTTAGCGATAGATTTTCTCTTCGAAATAAAGCACCACGTGCTCTCTTGTCCCCTGTACTCGGAAAGGTATCTTGTTACATTACCCGCTGCTCAAAGATCAGCCCAATCGGCATCTTAAGCATCTCTGTGTTGCTGCGTCAGGCTCCACATAATAGAAAGCAGTTTAAACTCCGCTGAAAGCAAGCTATTGATTTCAAGAAGTCACAGTCCTCTGAGATTACTAAAGCACTTTCTCTTATTTGCAGCATTTGGTGCCTAGATGGAGCAGTTCAATGCAACTTCGAACCCTAACACATGCCGATACTTCAGGACTGGCGTGGTGTAAAAAAACCGAGAGAATAAATAAATTAGCTTGAATCACATACAGTACACGGTCATAGGGAGAACCTATTTGGGTGGTATATACCTGCTAGACCAAAGCCACAGAGCCAAAACATCCATGTCAGGAGCAACTACCATACAGCCAAAAGGAGGGTAACAACAGACAAAGGGAAAATTATGTTCTGACTCATTGCCTGGGTCTTCTGATGAACATCCTACAGCATGAAGATCGTGTACCTGTTTGCTTACTGGCTGTTTATATCTTCTCTGTCCTAAGATCAGCAATTTCTATAAAAAAGCATATTAATACACTTAACTGTGTAGATACCACGTATGATATCAGATATGCTAAACACCTGCAGTACAAAGTAAAGAAGCCAAACTCCCAGAACGATGTTTAATAAACTGTAGTTAATGTAAAACCGCAAAACACATGCGGGCGCTGAACTAAGCTACTGTAAATACTTTCCAGGGCCCTCAAACCTCCCTGGCTTTTAATTTCAATCACTGAATTAAAATTCAGTAAGTGGTACAAACTGAGTATAAAACAACAGGAACCTTATTTCGTCCATTACTCAAAACTGCGCTAGTGCACATTGCTCTCTGGACACTCCTGTCAGTGGAACAAGATGCTCACTTATGAAGAACTTGTTACGGGGGTGCTGGGGGCAGCGAAGGGGCGAGTGGCTGCTGAGAACAGGGACTTGAGCTTCACAAGGACCCAAGTGCAAATGACTATCGATTCCTCTTTATGCGAAAGTTGAAATCCCACATAGCAGACGCGTTTTTTCAGTCCACAGGTCTGCAAGGGCCAGGTAGTATCTGGATGCCTCCCCACATATCCCTTTCCCGTCATGCTAATATGCTTACGGTGCCCAGGGGCCTGAGGGGATGGAGTAAATGTGGCGAGGAGCTGTGGGGTGGCCTCCAGACCCCATGGGGCTGGGATGGCCACCCTGTCACTCCCTCTTCTGGCACATGTTGTGAGACACTCACTGTCCCCTTTGCCCTGGACCCCTGAACAGATCTCAAAGTCAGATCCCTTCAGACACGTCTAAACCTGACTGCTTTCCAGAGCCTTCAGGTACTGCCCACAGTATGGCCCTATCGTGTGTTGTGGTCCTTCTGTGGCTATTTTAACCTTTTCTTTGTAAAGTCATGTTACTTACTGTAATTTTTATGGTTTTCTTTTATAAGAAATTATAGCTTGTATGGAATAATTTTGTTTAGACAGTTTATGTCTAGGCTGACAAACTCACTGACCACCCACTGAAATATGGCGAAGATGCTATTTGTGGTGTATGAAGCACTGTGCCAGAAATCAAAGGAAATAACATTAACCCAGCAGCGCCAACCGATAGCGTTGCACAGCAAACACACGGTGCTTTCATTTGCTGTCTGACACTTAAGAAATGGCCTTATCCACGGTGCAAGCAAGAGAAAAATTACTTATGAAGACCATAACAGCCCAGTGCATGTTTCAGTTGCAGCAGCAGCTTTATCAGTGTTGCTGAAACAAAGGCCATTTCTTTATGAAACATTTCTGATACTTTCCGCACAAGCTGGAAATGATTGAATCAAGTGAAAAATACACAGGATTAGAGAACCTGAGCCGGCCTGGAAGCTGCGCCGCGGGCCTGGAGCGCTTCCAAAACCCAGCCCCTGGCAGAGGAGTTACGGCTTTTGGGTCACGCTGTAATGGAGACAGTAAATCATCGATGTGAAATGTACTCCTATCAGAGTCCCATTATAGCAGAAATAATAAAGACTAGTGCTGGACTGCAGCTCCTCAGTCAAAAAAAGGGCCTGTGAAGAATGCTATGAAATGGAGATGTTATTTGACAGCAGCCTGGTTTCACATTGCCACAAACGAGGAGGGTTTGAGAACAGTAAGCTAAGGTATTTTTCTGCTTTTCTGTACTGATGGTATAGTTATTTAATGTTTCAAGATTTCATACCGGATGTATGATTTCCTGGAATTTTCCATTTTAAAATTTCACATGTAGCCAACAACAGTTATTCATAAATTCACACTGCCTTTTAATGTAAAGGCGATTAACTGATGCTGCAAGGTTCTTAGAAATTGCCTTGTAAGAACCCACAAAACTAAGGCCAACTGTAAAAGTGAACATCACTCTTTCAAGGAAACAAGTATTATTCTTCACATTTTGCTATTGACTCGCTCTATAACCTTGAGTCAGTCACTTCAGAAACTCACACCTAACTCTTCCCCTGCCGCTTAGGAGGACATAGAGAATGCCCCCTGCCCTCTACTTGGGATGTGTCTCACTTGAGATGTTTTGAGATCTAAATAAAAAAGGTATGGGCATTTCTTTTAAATGAGAAAATAAAATGAAAGTGTTTTTTTAAACATCCCAAAAACTTCTCATGACTTTGGAAAGGTCAATAATGGAAGAACAGATCATATGGCACATTTCCATTGATAAAAAAGAAAGCTCTCCCCAGGGTAGTGGAACAATGCAAAATCAGAGCAAAAGAGAAGAAACACCAAGCTTCTAGAGACCCTTCTGATGCCAAGGAATGATGCCTAACATGCAGACATCAACTGGAAGTCTTGATTTTGGCAGAAGTCTCCGAAAGTTCCCACTGAAGAGTAGCCCCCGAGAAGCGTTCGCCTGGGGGCAGAACCTCAATGGGAGTGAACAGCCAGCTCTGTGCTAGTGGGACCAAAACCCCCATGGGTTTGGGGGAAGAGCGACCTCACCATGTGTTACCCTTTACAACCAACTGTGAGCGGTAATACAGTCATTTCATAAACTTCTGTAGCATTTTATTTCACCACCAGGTGTTTCATCCACAACAAAGAATTAAATGTTTCATCTACTTTTTGTCCGCAGGCAGGCTCTAACAGAGTGAGAGGAAGCAGATGATAGGGGAGGAGAAGAAATTATACAGCTGAAATTTCTTTTTTTTTTTTTTTTTTTTTTTTAAAAACCCAACCCACGAATCTAAACGAATGACCAAATAACTGAGTAATTGTATCATCATAGATATCACTATGAAAAAGCAGAAGTTTTTATTACAGACAAAACATCCTCAGAATCGGCTGGGGCAGTGTATTTCAGCAGGATTTACATGCCCATTCTAATTTATGCTCCCGATAAATAACCTTCACAGCACCTTTCATAACTCTTAGAGAAGGAGATGTAAAATAGACAGAGGTAGCATTACTATGCAAAACAGAGACGCAGTTTCATTCATATGGTTTGCCTAAATTTGCTTTTATGTCTTATGGAGGCTGGCTGCAACATAACTCAGCAAATGCTTCTCAGGATGGAAAATAAATACATAAATGATCAAATAAGACTCTTGCAGCCTGTAGTCAAACGTAATGTGTCTTGGCCAAACTCCAATGCATTTAGTTATTGTGCTTTTGTTAAAACTATATTAATCTGATTATTACTTTGTGGTTTAATGGCTACCCTTCTATGATTATTTGCAACTGCCCTTATACTACACTTTGTTCTACATCACCAGCCTCAAATACCTTAATAAAACTGCAGTCTCATCAAAGAGTGGGTAGGCTGAAATTCCCTCTCTTGCCTCCCTCCTTCCTTGCTTATCTTACTCTCTTGGACATGGTGAAAAAGCTAGCACAACCATTTGAAGAAGATTCATGGTATGAAGCTGAAACTGGGAAATGAATTTTCAGTAATATGTTAGTTTTATTCATATACCGTGTATGCCTCATACTAAACTTCAGCATTCTTAAAAGTTTTGTTTGGTTAGGCTTTTTTATTATGAAGGTAAGGATCTGCAATCTGTTTGTTAAGAAACCACTTTTAGGGATGTTAGTATCACAAAGATAAAACTTCTTCATCAGTCCCACATAATTTTTCTTATTTATTTAATTTAAAAGCAAGCCATGGGTATTGCGCCTACTATGTCGGATTTCAATGCAACGTGATATATAAATAAAAGTTTTTTGGGAACTGGCATTTTTCAGAAGATATGTACACTGGCACATTCTGAACAAGCAATGACATTTCCAAGTAGTGGCAATTTTAATTCAGTTATTAAAAGCCTGAAAATAGCAAGCAAATGAAAAGCAGAATGCCAGCAAGGATGAGAACGCTGTAACTTAATAGGTCACTTTTCTTCCAACATTTTCATTCTGTTTGCTTTACTTATTCATTTGGAATTTATTTTTTCTTAGATCAAAACATCCACTTTTTGTATAGACAATACCAACCCACATGTAGTACTGAAAAATAGCATTTATTTTAACAATTGGAAAAATACTGTAGGACAGTGCAGGAAAAAAAGAATCAATTTCATCTCTTAGAAGCAATTTCTTTTATGCTTTTTTTTCCAGTATTGTATGCTTCACAATTTGAAGCTGAGCAATTTATATTTGAACGATCTCTACTACTTCTCAAAGTCAATGATGGGGTTGATCCAAGAAATACGAAAGGCTTTTGCTTCTTTTCTTTGTTACAAGTATGCACATGTGGAATACTCTTTTGTATTTCCTCTGCTGGAACATGCTTATGTGCAATAAATTCACTCCTGAAATGTATTGCTATTAGATGCACAATGTCAAATTATCATACAAATTTAACAGCCACTTTAGATAGACTGACTTCTCTAGTTCATTGTTCTCTCTTCAAAAAAAAGGTGACTGATCACAGATGATTCAAAAATAGTGTAACAGCATGGAGCGTGTAAAACGATCCTCTCCCAGAATACCTTTTCAGCTTCCCATAAACATGGGCTTTCATCCTTTCTGAGATGAAGTTTGCATCTTGCCTTTTATTTTTAGCTACTGGCAGAACTGTCTCCTGTGAATGTGTCCAACCTTTTCGGAAACCATTAACGCTTCTGGCCTCCACAGCATCCCACGCCAGTGAGTTCCAGTGCTGAACCACTCACTCTGGGACAACCAACCTCCTGCAGCCCATTTTATTGCCTGGCAAGGTAACTGAGTGTCTCAACTTCTCCTATTGTGGAAAGCACTGCACACCGCCGCTCTTACAGAATGGCACTGTATCAAAATTCAGGTAGACCAACCACATCACCTAAAATGAGTGTTCTCACTCTTTGGTTTAAAAGAAGCCTTCATGCATTTCAGACAGAGTGGCAGAGCCCTGCAGAAGACCCTCTCCACCTCTAGGCAGTGGAAACCATGATTCTATAATGAATGAAACGTAAACTCATTACACCATGATGTGGAAACCAAAAACGCTCCCTCATTCAACAAATGCAGTGGGAATGAAAGAAATAGGTGTGGTTTGATGCCAGTGAACAAATTTCTCTCCATGAGAAACAGTAAGGAAGCACACTTCTTCTTCCAGCCCTGCCAATCTCAGGTTTAATTCATAGCTTAACCAGACCTTTACTGCTTTTCAGAGCAGATGCAGAATATTATATGCCAGGCATCCTCAGTGTGCATATTTTTGCTATTTCTATGATTTGCTCATCAACAGTCTTATTCAGTAGGTCATGATAACAGATATTTTGACAAAAAGACACAGAGCTGGGTGTGTGGAGGGATGATGGAAGAACAGGTCCAGGCAACATGCACTGACTACCTCTGCACCTCATTAGATGGTGTAAACTGAACTCTTCCAGCTGACCTGAATCAAACTGTGCACCACCAACGTGCCTTAGCATTATCATTATTACACCCAGGGATGGTACAATGTTCTGGAGTAGAGTCTAAGGGCACAATGCCATTTGCAGTGTAATGGCTTTGTTAACAAACTGCAGCAAGTGCTCCCATCCAAATACTGAAACCGAGCTTCGGGTGTTTCTAATCTCAAACCTAACGGATTTCTTTGGAGGGACAGGGAAACCTCTGATCAAGCTGCAATAAAAATAAATACAAAAAGGATTAGAATTACAGCATCTCGTTGTGCTTGCTGTAACACAGAGGTACATTGAAACAATACATTAAGTTAGTTCAAGATGCTATACTGACAAGAAATACTGTCATTTGCCTTTTTTTTTTTCTTAAATCTTATACTAAACAGTGTCACATCAGCTACCTCAGGAAGCAGACATGTCTAACAGAACTGCTTATCAACTTGCTTCTTTTACAACCAGTTCGTATAAAAAGGAGCAAAAACTTACAGGTGGGTCGCAGCATCGGCGTCACAAGATGATCTACATCAGATTGCCCTTCTCCGTCCCTTTGAGCCGCCCCCCCCTATTCCACCCCAGCTCACCGATTCGACTGAACCCCAGGCAGAGAGAAAGCCTGTTAAGACAAGGTCGGGAAACCCCAAACACCAGGCGGGCGTCCCGGATGCCTGGCAGCACGCATCGCAGCTTTGTTCTGGCAGAAGACCCTACGGCCACCGATTTCGCCAGCGGCGTCTCGTTTGCAGGGGCCGGGCAGCGCTGCTCCCCCCGCCCCGAGCCTGCCGGCGGCAGCAGGAGCAGGCGGGCTCCGGGCGACCCGGCACACGCCACGGAGACCTCGACCCTCCCGCCTCCAGGCTGAGAACCGGCGCCAGCTCATCACACGAGTGCCCCAAGCCCCGCGTGGGGTGCCCCAGCAGCAGCAGCCCCGCGGGCCGCTGTGTCCCCCGCCTCGCAGAGCAAGCCTCCCCCCGTCTCCCTTCGCCCCCGCATCCAGGCTACCTGCCGTCTTCCCGGCCCTGCCCGGCCGGGAGCCGCGGGGCAGCGGCGGTGCCCCGGGCACGGCGGAGCTGCGGTGGGGAGCGGGCGGAAAACGCGGAGCGGAGCGAAGCGGAGCCTCCCCCCCGACCTGCCTGCTGCGGGAGCGCCGCGCCGGGCGGAGCGGAGGCGGGAATACACGGACTGGATCCGGCGTGGGAGTGGGCGGGGGGAGCGGCGGGGAGCGGGGCAGCCGGTGGCGGCGGCTGGTTTCCAGCCTCCCGGCTGGGGTCTGCCCCCTTCGGCGGCGCCGCTGCGGGGAGGTGCCGGGGCCACAAGCGGAGCCCCGTCACGCTGCTGGGGCAAAGTCCGCCGTGACAGCCGCAAGCTGCCCGCAGCTCCCAGAGGGATGGGAAAGGCGCAAGTCCGGCTCGGCCGCCCCATTGGCCTTTCTCTCACCAGAACCGGGTTTGGGTTTTTTTTTTCTCTTTTCTTTTTTTGTTTGTTTGTTTGTTTGTTTTTGTTTTCTTTTTTAGCACTAAAGGGGAATTAAAGGTTTGAAATCGTCTTTGTAGAAGGCACTCCTCAGCATCAAGAGCCGGTGCTGCCTTTTTTTTTTTTTTTTTTAAAAGCTGAAGGTTATTCTGGTATTTGATGAGCTTTGAAAGGTACAGCTCAAATACTTTAGCTTTTAATTTACTCGCATACAAGGGCGAGGAAAGGCAAATAAGAATCTGCACAGAATGATTTTTAAAAGTTAAAATTACTGAGACAACTTCACTTGCTTGATTTTAAGATGAAAGAACAAAGACAGCAGCCTGCCTACAGGGCACTGGAACAAACTAGGGTTAAAATAGCCAACTACCACCACGATATCCATCTATTAATACAGAGATCAGGAGACCACCTCTTCCTTCTCTCCCCTCCTCAGACTGACGAGTACCCCCTGCCTCTCTCCTCCTCTTCCAGCTGCACCACCACCTTCCTCCCCTCCTCCCTGCTCCATCCCCCATGCTGCCAAAGGGAGAGAGGGTGCTGGAGAGGAGGGGAGGACGACAGGAGGAGCAGATACAATTTGGGGATTGACATAAACCCTGAAGACTTCAATGATAAGTTTGGCTGCAGCTTGTGTGGGATGGGTGGCTTTGGCCATTGCTATCCACCGCTCATCTCGACCCTACCGACGCTTTGTATCGGCACCAGCGTGGATGCGGATGCTGCACGGCTTTGGAGGAAGGAGGCTGGCAGCACTGACTCAGACCAAAAGTATCACTGCAGCCAACAAAGTGCCCTGGCCAGGGGACAGATCATTATATGGGCCTGCTCCCAGCGTTTTCTCCAGCGAGAAGCCAGAAGCAAGGGAGTAAAGCCAAAAAAAAATCAGCGCTTTACTAGAAGTGTGCCATAATGGGAATAATTGATCGAGGAGGAACCAGCATAAAGGAAACGTAGGACCACAGCCTCAGATCACAAGACCTATAAGCTGTCGCTCCAGAAGTCAAACAAGATAATGGTACTCATCATTGGGACACTGAAGATCTTTATTTGGCTAGTGTGGTATTGCATTTAGCCACATCAATTCAACTCACAATTTCAGTGTCCTGCCCCTGTCCTGGGGGGGGCGGGGGGCGGGCAGAACAGCCAAACTTTCACAAGGTCACAGCTGAATCATTCAGCTCTTACTGCTAGAGAAACAGCCACCTCTGCAACACCTCAGGATATTTTTTAGATATGTTCCAGAAGAAAAGCAGTAGTTTCTCCTCTGCATGTTTTCAGAGAAGCAGTACTGGATTCCTCCCAGTAAAGGGGTTTTTTTTGTTCTGTCTTTTTTTTTTGTGTTAAAAGGAGACCACTCATTGGAAACACAGTTTAAAGTGTGAATTATAATTTGGGGGGTGGTGGTACTGTAAGTGTTTGCACTTTTGTAAAAGTTCCCTCTTGAATTTAATCTGTTCCCCTCCCCTCTTCTTTGTGCTGTATCAGTAAGGATCTGTATCAGTAAGGATCTGTATCTTGTGGAGTGTTTGCCATAGCATTTCATTAACACCACCGCATGCACCAGCAGGTGCTTTCCTCGCTGAATCACCATAAAATGATCATATATTTAAAATTCTGAGATGCTCACCTCTTGGCTAGAAACTCATCATGGCTGATCTTTTCTGAGAGAAAACAGCAGCAGCAGTAAATACTTGACTGGAGGGCTTTTTCCTATTTGGATTTATTATACGAGAATGCAAAATCGAGGACTTTCTTGAACAAAGCTGACATTGACAGTACACACAATCTATGTATTTCTGAGGAGGTTGCAATTTGAGGCCTGTAAACCAGCTGCCGTCGTAATTTTTGCTGTGGTTTATCTTTTATCTTTGGTTGTTCTGAAGCAAGTCAGCTTTGATGTAATAAAACTGGGTCCTGTTCTGCACAGGCACGCAACGTCCTGCTCTGTTGGAGCACTCGACATACAAAACTCACAGAGAGCTTCTTTGGTCCCCACAAGTAACGCATGAACCCGCTCATTTTTATAATGAAAAAATAAGTAGTAAATGAGGACTCTCTAACTGGTGGATGGTTGGTGGTAATAATTCTAGGAGAGACAATATGCAATCTGCGGAAGCAGCTGTTCAACCACAGGTAGTGAAGGCACTCAGAGTTTGAGAGAGAGCTGAAAGGTCTCTCAGCGTGGCAATCTCCAATTTAAGAGATACTCAGGCTACATTTAAATGAGTTGGCCCAAATACCGCAAGCAGTTTAGCTGCAGACAAACAAAGCTCTGTGCAGGGTATTTATTTCACCTCTTGGAAATATAAAATAATAATTTAGTAGAGAAAGACCCTGCCAGAATCAATTTTTAATTGCCTGTACTCACAAGCTCAGAATCTGAGATATAAACAAAGGGAATGGAAAATTCTCACTTATAATTACATTCTTGAGAGACAATTTGCTTGACAGGAATGTTAATTTCTGGCTACAGGATGCTGGGATAGGTGGTGAGGAAGAGAAATCCACTGCTGGATTTCGGCTGGTGAATAACTCAAACCAACATGATCTTAAATGTAGGTGTTCCAACATGTATGCTAATGAAGTCCATGAAAAGGGGATGACAGGCATGTCTGCTGTGTGTGGAAAAAATCCACTCATTCTCGTTTCCTAGGGACTTCCAATTCGGGATGCTTGTGCTGGGATCCCGTGCAGCCAGTAGTAAAGCATCATTAGATTATTGAATTATTTTTTTTTTCCCCCTAAAAATTTTACCGACTACGACATAAGGTAATTAGTTTGGACTTCATTATGATGGATAAAGATGACTTAATCACTGGACTGGAAGATGGTGGTTGCCTAGGGACCAGCAATCATAACCTGATTATGTTCAATATGTGATGTATGTGCTTTAAAAAGCACAACTGGCCAACGCTGAGGCAAATAACGAACGGCAGTGAGAGGGAGGAGAGATGGGAAGAAATCCGCGGATGGAAGTGGATGTTTAAGAAAACCTTGTATCTCAAAGAACAAGGTTCCACGCTTTTAAGGCTTTATGATTGTATCATGAAGACGTGACAGTTCCTTTTAATCAGAAAAAGAGATCAAATAGAATCTAAACCATACATGCTTATTTGGATCGATACAGTAGTGTCCTCTAAGAACTCCTGGGTGTAAATTGAAGAGATTACTGTCCCTACAGCATTTGATAGACCTTTAAGCACTGGAGAAGTTACAGAAGACCAGAAGAGTCCTTAGGTCCTTTCAAAAAAAAATTGAAAATTGTTAAAAAATATGTTAAACAATGAGATGATTAACTATTGGATAATTAGCATGTTAAAAGCAGTGGAAGAAACACTGTAGAATTCTATAAGTAACGAATGAATTAAAAAACAAATAAGTAAATAAATGAAATCTGCAAATAAATGAATAAATAAAAATGTTTCCTTAAATAAATTCCAAATTTCAGACTTTGAGTACAAGTTCGGTCAAGCTAAATAACTGTATAGCTGGACTACATTTTAGAAGGGCGTGCGTGCCTTCATAGCATGCTGGATTAATGAAATTAGAATCCACAGTATCAATAAAGCACATGCTCAGTGGAAGCAAATCATGGATCATAAGCTTAGAAGCTTAGAAGCTACCTAAGAAGGTACAAAGAGCTAAAGAGCTCATTAACCAAGCCAAGAAAGGCACAGCAAGAGTCAGTGTTTGTCAGCAAAAGCCCAACACATTATGGAAATAAATTCTGCAATTTTTAAAAGCGTAGCAGACTAACTGCTGAAAGAAGCTACCCAAGGAGGGGATGACTGCAAACACAAAATTGCTGCCCTTTCTGGAAGATGTGTGCTACAGCAGAAAGTTTTTGGAACCAACAGAGAGGTTTCACGAGCTGAAAATTCACCCAGAGGTAAAGGTTTGACTAAAACAATTTAACAACCCTTTCTGGCCATGAGAGCTCCAGGTCTGCTATGAAGTGAAACTCAAGCTTCTGTGCTGAACTTTCCCGCTCTCTCCTGAGTTTTATAAATTAGGGAAAAATGTGAAGAGGAAGGGTACTCTTCAAATGGAGGAACAACAGTAATGTTTGCTTCCTGAATAAGTGAGTGGGAAGTTATACATCTGGAGATCTTATCTTCTAGTTATGGCAAGGTATATGGTATTGGAGACAAAAAGGAATGAACATACAAAACCTCTTGATTAGTCTCTGATATTGAGTACCCTCCGACGTAATAAATGAATAATGTCTTCTAATGTCATAAATACTACAGCTACAGGCAATGGATGCTTTCTATTCAGTATATCCAATGGAGAAGGGAGAACTTGCATTTAGCTCTTATTTCTGCTCAAGAGGTGTGAAAGGCTGAAGAATATAGACAAGATTAAGAACGCATCTTTTGGCTACAATTCCAATTATTTCTTAATTAGTTTATTTTTTCCAACATATTGGGACTATTATCTTAAAGCAAATAGACCCTGTCACAGTGAGACTGCCCTGTGAGATGAGGATTAGGTACGAATCGCATGTGCTACAGTCGTCATCCTCTGTCACTGTTCAGGTTGACGGACAGTTCTGCATATCACCATTTTGTGATCTGAAAGATCCTATGAATAATAACCACAGACAGATCTGGACAGATACGCAATCTACAGAGACAGCAGTCACCTAACAGTGAAAAAAAGGAACAGGGATTTGCTGTCTTGCTGAATCACTCTCTGAAAAAAATCCATCCTGCAGAGCACAGTCGAGGGGGATGGGGACTTCTACTTTAATCAGCCCTTTTCTTATTTTTTAGGGAGTTAAGTGTGATTCTACTGAAGTGAATGAACAAAATATTTGAAAAGGTCCAGGCCCAGGATTACATTGTGTTACTTTATGCTCTTGCTCCAATGTGCACGGTTCTGTTAAGTTGTGCTTCAGCAAAAGCATTAGAGTTTTGTGATGCTATCTAGGTTCCCTCTCACTCCCTCTGAAACCTATATTTAAACTGATGGCTGCTCTAATGGAAGGGAGTGGAATTATTTTTGGGACTCACCACAAGTGCTTACTCATTTTGTTAAATGCTCCTGTCATTATTAAATGATGAGTACCCTGTCATCACCTGATGTTGTGTTTCAGTTCCAGAAGCATGTTCAGCTTTTCCATGAAGTTTTTGAATGTAAGCAACATGGCCTTGCTTTCAGTATTCTTTTTGACTCCTCCTTCATGCTACTGGAACATCAACACCTGTTTCTAGCTAGCTTGTTACACCAACCTCTATTGCTCACTTCAAGTTGAAGAAAATGTCTGCAAATTTTCTACTATTCCTCATGTCATGCATTAGGTGAGATCCCTCAACTCTTTATGAAAACATGATTGAAAGCCACCTGCAGAAGAACGTGTGAAGTAATACAGCCCCCTTCCCTCCCCCAAAATGTTCTGCAAACACACCCTTTTAGACATAGAGAACGTGAACACAAGTTCAACTGGCGCCAAAGGGCAAAGGCCCCATTGGCTTCACTTTTAAGGGCGCAGGACTGAAGATGCCTCCAGATTGCTCCCCCTGGCTCTGTCCCCAACCAAACACAGTCAGTGCCATCTGTCTACTAGAGCTGGAACTGTTTTTTTTCAACTGCCAAAGAAGCAGTTAGTTTGTAGCAATGCAAGTCACTTGAACAAGTCACCTGTAAATGGGGACAAGAATATTCACTTAGCAAATTTAATAACGTAAAAACACTGACTGAAATCCCAAGACTATTGCCATTATTTTTTGCTGCTGTGAGTACAGAAAGTTAGAAAAAATAAGGATATATGTTAAAATTGACAACAGAAAAGCTACAGAGTGAGCCCAATTAATATGTGTTAATATACATTGTGTTAACAATGCCATAGTTAAGACTTAAGCCTAAGCCATTCTCTGTTGTAAGAAATAAAAAAGGCAGAAACATCATCTTTCGCTCCACTGAATGTAAACAGACAGTGACGCTTTACCTCAGCTCATTAAGTTAAAACACCAAGTTATAGCACAGGATGAGTTGACAGCAAGTCTTTGGCTGAGAAATTAGGAGCAACCTCAGGATAAATGTCTGTACCGTATTTACTACTGTGCTATCTGATTGCAAGAAGTCCTTTCCAGTAGCGTAACAAGGCTTATTCAAAGTTTATCACAACCTGGGTGAAGTTCTCCCCAAAGGGCAATCATGCAGCTGGGGTGTTTTTGTGCTCCTGTGCTTTTGACTTCCCTGGAAAGCATATTTTCTGAGATCTACAGACCCACGGACAATTAATCATTTCTACTCCAGGACCATGTGGTAATTAAGTAACAATATTTTTTTTTACTATGTGAGGAGATCGTCTGGGCATGAGGAAAAGAGACACAGAAGACACTGGAAAACTTTCTTTAAGGAAAACATCTTGCATCATACATGGCATATGCTTCCAGACATTAAAAAAGAAAGCTCATCAGTCATTTTAAACACGGGTGTGGGTTCAGCGGTAAATCCTCTTAGCAAATACAGTCTCAGTATGGCAACTGAGTTGATGTTCAGAGAGCCGATCCTAAATACTAGCCTCAAATTCAAGGAGGTTCCTTTTCGAGGCCATCTGGGAAATGGTTATGCTGTCATGGAAATTTTGAGCAAATTGTCACTGATTCTTCTTTTTTCTGCACATGCTTGATCCAAAAACAGTAACTGTGGATTGAAGGCTAATTTTGTGGAAGAGGGGGTGTGAGAATACTGATATACATGGCCAAATGATGCTGCTCTTGGCATACTGAAGACAGCCTTGGTAGCAAATTAGACATACTTGACAATAGGTAAAAAAACCATGAAAAAAACTTTCTGACCTACAACGTGTGGGAGTTCTGAATAATATATAATGGGATGATGATTTAGCTAAAACATTTTAACTGGAGGGTTTCCGGTGCTTTGTTTCAGTTTTCAAAGAACTTCATCAATGAAATACGGAAGCAGAGTAGGAGGAAGTGCATGTTCCCATCTCTCCAAGCCTGCTTTCAAACCTGGCTCTAAATTTTAGTGATTAAGCTAGTTATCAACACGTAAGATACATCTCATACATTCACGTTGAGTATATGTGGGTCAGTCCCTGAAGGAACTGTTAACTGAAATTTCAGCAAACAGGGAAAAAGTACCAGTCTCATTTTCCTGTTTCAAGAGTAAACACCTCGACAAGAAGGTTGGCATAATGACTATGGTACTGCCTCTCTAGTTTGGGAAGCCTACCAACAAGTCTCTGTGCTTGGCCCAAGTTGCTTTCGGCCTCAGTTTGCCATTTACAAAGTGGGGTGAAAGGCAACTCCTCACTTCTTAGCTGAATTTTGAGGCTAAATACATTTGGAGGCACTTTGCCATGAGGGAAACGTGTGGGGAAGAGGCACATCGCTCTGATGACAGCATCCATCAGAAAGTCTGCACAGAAGGCCCAGAGGCTGTGATAAATTAATGCATTGCTACGACTGCAAGATGGAGCAGAGCACGCTTCCACTCCTTCATGTCAACTGGAAACGTGAGGTTGCGCTGGTCTCCCTAAAGTAAATGCAAATAACTATGGAATAAGCATAGAAAGACTTGATATCACTCTTGCTGACACACCTGCTCTCCTTCTGCATCTTAGAAGGCAAGGCTATAGGAAAGCGGACACTACAGGCGTAAAAGCTATTGTCTTGTTCAAGGACAAGGCCATAACCGTAGGAGGCTGACTCTTCAGAAAAGAGGTGCTTAGTACCAGCAAAAAGGAGCTGGAAGGCCTTCTGTGTATATTTCACCTCACTGATCTCAGGGCATTTTTTCCACGTAGTTATTCCTGACAAAGTTTCAGTACTTCCTCTCTTTTTAGGGGGACTGCCAGCCTGGCAGTTGGGGATGCCTTTGTTGCACACAGCCTTTGGTGAAGGTGACTCTCCGAAATAAGTGCAGCCCTAGGGCAGCTGCTTTCGCATACTTGAGGAGCAAAATTCTTCTTAGTCTCCCCCAAAAGCAGACTGCCACAGGACTTAATTCTTGACTACAAAGATTTTGAATTGAAACCCTAAAGTCAGGTTTTACACATTTTAATTTGATGACACCTTCAGCCAATGCCCTTTCGAATACACGGTCAGTGGTTGTGAGGAGCGAGCTGTGTGTACACAGCTCTTCCAGCATTCACACTTCAATTTAGGAAACAAATCTGATTTCCCTGGCTAGCAAAATTTTCTGGCACCACCTAGATGTCAAAAATAACTTGTTCCTTTGTAAACAAAGTAAATCAGTTACAGATTACCATGATTTTATTGTATGGCTTTTAAATTTTCTGTCTCATTTACAATACAGATCCAACTTTCTTTTGGTATATACAAATAGGAGACCTTGGTTTGAGCTTTTCATGCACTTATAAGGACTCTAAAACAGAATTACTGTCATGGATGAAAGCCAATGTGTTATTTATCATCTAATCAGCTATAATTGAAAATAACAATTATTAATGTAACCAAATACAACAAATACCTCATGAGGGTTAGGGCGTATTTTACCCAGCTAACAATATTGTCAGTAGCCATTGACAGCACGCTGCAAATACCAAAGACAGATCAAACTGAGAAGGAAATGCACATCTTAATTACTGAGATATGATGATCCAAATGGCAATAATTACTCCCCAAAACGAACTTCTAGAAGTCTGCTGTAAGAATGGCAAGTCAGCTTGTTGTTGCCTGCTAGGAAGCCTGCTGCAGTGTTCTCTCACTGCAGCACCTGCTCGAGTTGCTGTTCTGCAAATCGCTGAATTTAAGACAATCGGTCAGTGTAGTTTTGTCTTCACAAGCACTAGGTGTTTCCCCCATATGGGTTACTATTATATCAGAGAACGGATTTTTCAAGAGACCAAAGGAAAGCAGCACCCATTATCTGTTACAGAAAACAGACTAATGCAACACTCACCATAAACCCACACTGCCTAGTTTTATTGGCCTGACAATAAGTTTCATGAGCTAAAATAAATCGGTACACCCCTCTAACATTACATTTTTTTGTGCTATTCTTTGCCTTCGTGCAGTAGCAGTGCATCAGAGGTAAACCTCTTGCTTCCTGGCATTTCAAGCACAGGGGCAGAATGCTGAGTCTTGAGGAGTTTGCCCCTCCTGATGGACAGACATGCCTAATTATATATCCAAGGAGTGAAGCTTATTTGCAAAGGTCAACACTGCTCAAGCAACTTACACAACAGCTTTGCTGCTTTGTTTTAGAAGGATTTTAATATTTAAAGCTGTCCTGAACTGTGACCTGAAGGTAGTTCTGCATTCTTTCTTCCTTCAGAATGTCACCGTCACCAGTGTCTATCAGCCATTAGCTAGCTTCGCTTCTGAACTCTGCAGTTTCTTACTGAATTGGGTTTTTTCAAAATGTTTTAAGACCACAATATTCTCTATCTGCTCTTCTCATCCAGCATCATTCTCCTGCCTATGTAGATTTTAAGTTGATTGTAAAAGAATCCAGGTGAGCTTCACAGCAGTGCTGTGATTGTTAAAACACAGCACGCTCCTGCTGGAATAATACTCACACGTCTCTGAAGCAAGATGCAATTTGTTCTCGGTTCGTCAAAATTGCTAGCATCACAACTTGACAGCCAGGAACAAAACAAGCACAGTCCTTCTTCGCACAGGCTATTCTGTAACATCGGCATTGTCAAGGATTTCCATTATTTTCCTCGAGTTGAACTTTGAAAATGACTCTGAAGGCTCCAGTCGAATTGCAACACAGTTCGGCACAACTGTGAGCCAACATAGTCTGCATTAGGGCCAGGTATTAAAAGGGAAGAAAAAAGGAAATGGTAAAATTGAAACTCTTAGGATTTTGATAAGAAGTCAACTCGATTTTGGCAGAGTATCAGCTTGATAT